>NW_026917455.1:0-25000 GCF_035046485.1 Aedes albopictus
ACAGTTAACACAGTGAAGGTCGCTGCGCTTTACGGTAAAACTAGCATCAGGAAGGTGGCAAAAGCTGGAAGGATACGATGAGCGGAGAATGTTGTGAGAATGCCGGCCAACAGCCCTGCAAAGCTGGCGTTCGCAAGGGATCCGGATGGTACAAGAAAACCGGGTCTCCAGTTAGCCTAGTGGTTAAGGCTATGGATCGGCAATCCGGAGACAGCGGGTTCGATTCCTGTCCCGGTCGGGAAAATTTTCTCGACTCCCTGGGCATAGCGTATCATGCTTACCTCACAATATACAAATTCATGCAAAGGCAGGCAAAGACAGTCCCTCATTTAATAACTGTGGAAGTGCTCAGAGAACACTATGTTGAAGTGAGATAGGCCAAGCCCCAGTAAGGACGTAGAGCCATAAAGTAGAAGAAGAAGAAGACCTATGGCAGCGGACAAGCAGGGCTGACACAAAGAGAGTTATTGAAACAGTCAATCACATAGTGCTTATACTAAATCTTAAAGAGCTCAGAATTTTTTAACAACAACAGCTACTGGATGCAAATTGACCGAAGCGGCTCGTAGTTTTGTTTGACTTTTCTCAATAGAAATGTAGCCAACAGCTAACAAGACACCATTACCCATCAAAACACCCATTCACACAGTTTCTCTAGCAGCGCACCCATTATGAATGAACGGCCACTCGAGTCGCAAGCCCTTCATCCATCGAAGCACCCGCCATCCAAACGAGCAGTTGAAAGTGAATATGCATAATGGATGTTTATCATTGCCCCAAATTACGGCGCACTTACACGATCCAGTATCCGGTGCAAGCAGCCGTCATAAAAACCACTAAACAACAAGTCAATCATCGTGGTGAGGCCCATCGCCACCCCACCGCACACATCCAATATAAACGGATGATACCTACCACACAAACGGCACGGCAGGCGGCGGGTGCACAAGAGCGTGTAATCCGCGAGTGATTTATAAGCGCATCGTCGTCGTGCCAAACCATCAATTCATTGAATGGGAGTAAAAGAAGACGTCCCAGCCCATTGACGACCGCGACACGACTGGGTGCAGTGCTGTGAGGTACCCTAGATCACTAGTGGATCACATGTCGAAGCCAACATCTGTGGCTCAGAAATTGATGGCCCACCGCGTGTCTCAATTTCCCAGCTTTTCACATCGCGATTCATCAACCATCTCCGCTTGTGGTGGAAACTGCTTCTGTTCGTAAACAAAGATGTCTAGTTCAGTAGCGCTTGCAGCTTCCCCATCGCCAGTTTCTCCGTCAATTGAAGAAAAAAATCTTTAATCCACTGAACTGCCACACTTTCTGCCGACTTCACTTGCGCGCGGGTGCAAGTATTGTAGCGTGAAATCAAAACTGATCTGAATTTCTAGTCCTAGAAGACGAGCTGACGAGCTGGCTGGCTTGTTGGTCGGTCATATCATCAACATCATCATCATACAAGCACGTCGATTTATGCACAATTTCATCTTTTCACTTCTCGCGCTGCGCGGAGCTTCGGGGCGTGATCGTTTTCACATAATTTCCCATCCGCTACCGCGCGCCGGTATCCGCCAGCGCGCGCGCGGTACAACAACAGCCACCCACCACAATAATCATCCCGCGCGCAGTCAGTGGAGGAGAGCTGATGCAGCGCAGTATTGCGCGCACTTGTAAATCTAGAGCGAAACGTGAAATTAAGCAAAATTGTTGCAATCGCGCCGACGGGTTTCCACTACCGTCTGTGGACTGCGGACAGACAGACATTCAGTCGACGCTGCCATTATTAGTCACAGATGGATTGTGGATTGAATTGGACTGCTGCTGATGAGGCGATATGATGGTTTTGATCTGACGGATTCGTGAAACAACGATTTGCATTGACGAACAACAACAACAGCGATCGAATGGGCGCTTCATCGTTCTTCGAATACCTGCACGTTGCGAGAACACTGCTGCAGGCTGTCCTCGGAGATGGAATCCCACAGTCGACTCAATAAAGTGTTTCATAATCATACGTTGCGTGGTCAATAATTGTTAGAATTCGATGCTGGTGGCATGAATATGCAAGTTCTAAAATTGGAAAATATGTTGGTCATCGTACGAGAAGGAAGTTGATCAATATGAATTAATTAGTTTGTATCGTAGGTCACGGCATTCAATTCAGATTATAAGTTTCATTCTGTCTCTGACGACGGAAGGTGATCTGAGATAGTGCTTTGTAGGTAGCATACAGAATCCAAAGTAACGTACTTGTCACAGAAGAGCAGTGTCTTACTTTCGATGGGGATCACTCCAACTTCATACCAACTTCTGTTTTTTTTATGGGTAGGACAGATTTCACCTTTCCGGTAGCTGTACAATTCTTTTAGATCATAATTGATTAACAGTGCAGATGCAGACAGATGATCGAGTCCACCTTGATGAGATCTGCCACGATACCACCCTAACCAGCTGTTTTGTTTTTGAGTTGGGAGATGGCATCCTTAACTTCCTCAGCTTGAATGTTGGTTCCCCAGACAACTAATTTACACGTATAGTGAAGTTGATGATCCTGCTCTATGTATTCTTATACGAGCAAGTTACATCGCACGAGATACTGACATTCCAACTATCCTCAGGGTTTGTTGAAATGCGCTTGTACCTACGCTGTGCGAATTCTCCAGACTCTCTAGAGTTAAAAACGGAGCGAGATTTTCCGCATAGTTTTCACTGCAACTTCCTGGCTGGCGCCACATATTGTTGATTATTAGGATCACGAAAACACAAAGGATGACCTAATAGCCACAAAGATTCTGGCTGTTCACTTTCTCGTAGCTGTTTGGCACTACACTCACAGATAAACAGCAGCGTTTTCATTGTAATCACATATCAAATCGCTATGTCAACATAAACAGCTCGTACTTATTCGAGCTTGTATGTATACTTTAACGAGTTAATCTTTACATGACGGGCTTGGTGGTCTAGTGGCTAACTGGCTACTGCTTCTGATTCCTATTCCTAAGGTCCTGGGTTCAATCCCTGATCCGTCCCTTTCCACCTACTTTGTATCTTTCTGTATACTTACTCCCTCCTCTCTACATATACAACTCATGTATATTCACATGTTCATAGCCATCGCTAGAGCAAAAACAAATTGAAAAAGCCGTTTCCCTTCCTTCCAACTTTCCTAGCATGTCAATCTATAATATATAACGCCTACAAGTTATGCAATCAAGCGAACTGTGCCGCATTATCTAATCTATCACCTTACACCTGGCATTCACGCACCAATGTGTGAACCCATTGCCAACCATATCCCACCAACGCTCCGACGTTCGCATGACTTTGTGCAGGCGCAGAGGTATATTCGGTCTGCTGTGGATACAAACGGTTGCTATCATCAATTCCTTCCCCTTCCCTACATTGACCTGCAACCTGCCGTAGCAGGCGCTATTGTCGCCGAAAAATAGAAGATCACCAACACTCACACACTGAAGATGCCTACTTAGTCCCCGGGAGATATCTCATTGATTCCTTGTGTGAGTGTAGATGGGCTGGCGATAGTAGCATCCACAGGCGGTCAATCAAGCATTAACGAGTTAATCTTTACATTTATGCAGCTTTATTCATACATCTATGAGTAATTTTCGCTGAGACCGCCCGACTATTTACACCTTGTCTTTAAAAATGTTTAAGGTGGCGATTTTCTTGAAGTCCTTGCCAAAAAGGTTAGGAAAATGCATTTGGTTACTCAAATTACATTTTTTGCGAACCTCTCGATTTTGGTCAAATGTTGGTTCATGTGAACTGTTCCCAAGTAACAATTCCATTGCTGATTGGTTTTGTTTGATTTTTATTAGGGTTCTATGGTTTTTATAAAAGTAGTCATAAAACTGTGAGTTTTACATTATTGTAATAAAACAATAAGTAAAACTCACAGTTTTATGACTACTTTTATGAAAACCATAGAAGAAATGTTTTATAGTATACTTGAAAATATTCATAAGGCAGATTTTAGGAGTAAACAAATCTCTCCGATATGTAAACCTTCTGGCATTCATTAATACCACAATAAAACTGTTCAAACTCTCAACCGATGGCGATCCGTTCGATTAATAACGACATCTGTTGGTGGAAAAGCAGAAACTACGACACTGCTAGGTTTATTATTAAAAATTGTTAATTTTGCTCAAATATGCAATGAATTGATAGTTTACCGCCATTTCCATAACATGCTCACATAAATAAGCTCTCTCAGCTGCGTTTTCTTGTGATTCGAGATAGTTTTACTAAATTAACAAATTGATTTATTGCATTCTAAGATGATAATATTCACCAATTTGGAAACCCATTAATTTTATGTTTCTGCAACCCCAATATTCACGGTAAAATTGAATGCGCATAAGCCTAGCAACACAATAACTACTAATATATTATTTTGAAATGATCGCTTTCGACTTACGAAAGATGTATCCTCCTGAACTTTACGTGCCATCGAAGAAGCTTTTCTGCATCTTGAACTGTCATAGTTTTTGTAGAAAAAAAACAACAACAATCTTTTCGAGAATGGAAAATGTTTCAACTAGGTTTTAAAACAGTTTTATTGCTACTCTCAATGTGGTTTGCAAAAACTCTCAGAGAGTGGTCCACTTAGCCGGAAGATGCTTTAAAAGAGGTTATCAAGAGGTGTTGATGTATAAATCAGTTTTATTACAAGTTTTATAAAATTGGTCATGAAGATCTCTTATAGAGCCGAACAAAACTTAAAATGTTACTTGGGTTATAACTAGAAAGTTTCTTCTAAAACTTCTTCTAAATGAAACGTTGTTGAAAAGAGGAAATATAGAGTTACTATTTACAGTTCTAAAAAAGTTGGGTCGGCCATATCGTTTTTGGCCGCCATCTTGGATTTTTATTGAATTTTTTTTCACCATGTTGGCAACCACCGACTTTCAATTTTTTTGTATCGATTGAAATCTGCAACATATATTCCCAACATATCAACAAATTAGAAATGTCCCTTTTCCTATCAAAAGTTATCTACAGTTTTGTAAATCAATCGGTTAGTTAAAATACTCTGAAGCTCTCAAATCGCTCGCTATACATTTAAAAAGATTTCTTTGTTCTGGCAGTCGAAGCCAACACTCCCGACGAAAGGAAGTCTTCGTTGCTGCCATTACCGGACTGAGAAACTGGGATAAACCGTCTTTTTCGTGGATCAGTGTTGCCGCATGCAAATCTGTACTTTGCTTTACCATAAATATAAAAAATGGTCATAAAATTTTTAGACTTTTCCAATTTTAAAATGCATTTTGAAATTTGGTAACACTGGAGATGGATACTCTATGCCCATGGAAGTCAAGGAAATTTCCTTTTCGAAAAGTTCCTGAACCGCCTGGGTATCAAAACCGTCACCCTAAGCATGGTCATGCTGAATACCCAAGCCTTTACAGCTCTGGCTATATGGGCCTTACCGATGTTCCATAGGGATGAACTTCTTTATGAGTTCCACAAGTTCCAGTAGTCCCACCAGCAATTCCACCACGAAAGTCAACGAGAAATCCTCAAGAAATTCCACAGATAATGTTAGCTGTTCTGATCGAAACTACAGCAGGAGTTGAAACGGAAATTTTTATAGGAGATTCACCTCAAATTTCTGCATGAGTACCACCACAAATTCCCGCAGCAGTCCCATCAAGGAATCTTCTAATAGTTCCACCGAGAAGACCTGTAGAAGTTCCACCGGAAATTCCTCTCGGAGTTCCACTGGAAATCCTTCTACGTGTTCCACTGGGAACTCTTCAGCCGCAAATCTCTTTGGAATTTCTTTGGAAGTTTTCGAAGTTCCAACGGGAATGTATTGGAGACATTCCTCAGGAAAATCCCCTATCAGTTCTACTGGAAGATTCTCTAGGAGCTACGTTAGGAATTCTCCTAGGAGTTCCAAACATAATTAATTAAATAACATAACATAAACATAATGAAGTTCCTCGAAATATTGTATGGGGTCCCACAAATTATTTCTCTAGGAATTACTCCGGGAATTCCTGTGGGAGTTCCACTGGGAATTCTGTTCAAAGTTTCAACGGAAATTCTTCTAGTTACACCGGAAAGTCCTTTCGAAAATTCTTCGTGAATACCTGTAGGATCTTCTTCGCTAATACCTAGGTATTGTTGTAGGAGATCCACGGTGAAGAAGATCCACTGGGAATTCCTTTAGAACTTCCACCTAGAAATCCTGAAGGGAGTTCCACCGGAGATTTCCCTAGGAATTACAGCAGGAATCTCTCTAGGAGTACCACCAGGGATTCGTTCTGGAGTTCCAACGAGAATTTCTCTAGGAGTTCCACTGGAAATTCCGGCAGTACTTCAACCGGCAGTTCTTGTGGGAACTCCAATGGGAATTCTTCTCGAAGTTCCATCGAAAATTCCTCCAGGAATTCCACCGGATTGTTCTCTAGCAAATTCATCAGAAATTTCTCGAGAAGTTTCAAAGAGAATTTCCTATAAAATTCCTCAAGTTATTTTTCCCTAGAAAATCCTCCGCAAATTCCTATATGAGTTAAACCAGGAATTCCTTTGAAAGTTTCACTGAGAATTCTTCTAGAAGTTATAACGGAAATTAATTTAGGAGTTCCACTGGAAATTTCAATAAATCCCGGCGGGAGTACTGCCAAGAACTTCTGTCTGAATTCCGCTGGAAATCTTCTCGAAATACCCCCGGGAATTCCTCTAAGAGTTGAACCGCAAATTCTTGTAGCAGCTACACCAGGAATTTCAAACCGAATTTCTTTGGCAGTTTCACCGATTATTACTACAGAAGTTCGACCAGAAAATACTGTATGAGTTCCATAAATTCCCGTTCCCGAGTTCCATCGAGAAGTCCTTTATAAGTTTCACCAAATTTATCTTCTAGAATTTCCGCAGGAAATCCAGCGTAAAGTTATCTAGTATTTCGTCCAATAATTCCTCTAGGATCTTGTTTGGGAATTCTCGCAAAACCACCATGAATTTCTGTATGAGTTCCAGTGGGAATTCATGCAAGAATTTCAATGGGATATCTTCTAGAAGTTCTACCTAGAGGGCATCTAAAAGTTCCACCGGAAATTCCCCCAGGAGTTTTAACGACAATTTCTCCAGGAGATCCACCGGAAACTCTTTCATAAATTCCACCACGAATTTCCGTAGAAGTACCGCAGAAGAAGGAGAATTTCTCTAGCAGATTCATCGGAAATTTATGTAACAGCTCCACCAGGAGCATTTCTGCAAGTTTTGGAGTTCCTCTAGTAGTTGCACAGAATATTGATCTTCTCGGGAGTTCCACTGAGACTTCCTCCAAGAGTTCCTTCAGGAGTACAACTGGAAATTCCTCTAGGAGTTCCAACCTAATTTCTCCAAGTGTTCCACCGTAAATTCATTTAAAAGTTTAATTGCAAAGTCTTCTGAGAGCTCCACCAGAAAGTTCTCTAGGAGCTGTTCTGTGAATACCTATACAAGCTCCGCAGCACAGATGCTTCGTGAACTCATCCAGGAGACCTCCGGGAACTTATTTGGCGCTGGCCAGTCCATAAACTACTTAGACTCATATTTGATCTTCTCAGACCCCCCTCACCGCTCGTAGACTTTTCTCCAAACAAAACTTTCAAAATTTGAATGGACCGTAGACTTTAGCCAGACACCCACCATCTCCCCACCACCGTAGGAGGCTTTCGTCGAAAATTTCTGTACGGAGTTCCACCGGAAATTCATCTAGGGTTTACAGCCGGAAACCCCTCGAGCAGAATCACCAGAAAATCGTCTAGGAGTTCCACTAGAAAATCTGCTAGAAGTTCCACTGCAAATTTCTGTGGATGCTCTGCAATTCCTCTTGGATTTCTATCGGGAAACCCTCTAGGATTTACTCCAAAAAAAAATCTCCAAAGATTTCCCTCGGGAATCACTGAAGAAGTTCCAGGAGATACACCGGTAATTCCTCCCGAAGCTCCATCGCAAATGAGCTGTACCACAAATTCTACCAGGAATTACTCAAAAACTTCCACAGAAACTCGCCTAGCAGAATCCCGGCGGATTTTTTAAAGGTTTACCAGGAATCTCTTAAGCAGAATTTCCTTCCAGTAGATCTCCAGAGGTTCGTTCATTAGTTCCTCAGAAAATTTCTACAGGCGCTCGCTCTTCAAGAGTTTCTCCGGATATTTTTTCATGAATTTTCCAATAGCTTCTTAAAGAATTCCTATGGAAGATCAACCTGGAATTCCTTCAATAGTTTCTTCGGGAATTCCCCGCAGAGGCTTTAAAGGATTTACCGGTGAAACTCCTTGAAGGATTTCCGGTTCGACTCGTACAGGCATTCCCGGTGGAATTTCTAGATAAATTTCTGGTGGAGCTCCTACCGAAATTGTGGAGTTATTCTTGGTGGATTACTGTGAAAAAGTAATAAAGCACTACAAATGTGTATTAAAATAACATCATGTAGTGAAGCATTACAAATGCGTAATGAATTTGGACATCACATGTTGACGCACACAGCACAGAACATGAATTTTGCCCTGTTAGGATAACATTTTCCAATCGCAGGATGACGAGATTTCATAATTGTTCGTTTCGTGGTCCATCAGTCAATCCTGTAATCGTATTTTCTCTGGCAGGTTGCCACTTTTTCGCAGCGTTTGTTGCTTTCATAGCTTGGGTTATGTCTAGGAATTTCTTATTCTAAGGGGGCATCTCGATTCAGGTTTTAATACGAGACATTTACATTTGGATGCCCCTGATAGGGAACGATTCACTTATCTGATAATTGGTTTTAACCCGAAATGACCTGAAAGTAGGCCATCAAAAATGAGATTGCTGGGATCTCATAGTGCTCTTTTACATCAGAGCACTATAAATGTGCATTTAACTTAGGAAAATGCTTACAAGTCAAAATAGTACATTTAACACAAAAAATAAAACTTGTAATAGGATCTTCTTTTTTTTCATATTTTAGAGATGCTCCTGATATTTTCAAATACGGAATTATTCTATGATCAATTCTTTGATCACAACGAACCAGAGTGATAGATGAATTTCTTATACTTTGCACCACACTATTTTTTTTGAATTTTTAGCCCTAGGCTAGTTTATCTGAGGACCCACGCTCTACTTTCCTCCTGAAGGAAGAACTCTTTTGTGAATTGTCGGGAGTGAGATTCGATGACAGGTCCTCGGCGTGATAGTCACGTGGTTTAATCATCATGATGTACACACCAGTTTACACAAACGTTGAAAGTGGCGTTGCTAAGAAAGTTAATGTCACTCCATTGCAGCTCTTCCTCCTGGGTTGGGAAATAGGTGTTTCGCCTTTTGTCCTGGCTCAAATGCCTAGGCTTAAGCGCCATTTATTGCTCTCTGAAATGAGAAAAATCCCTTCCTTCCCTAGCTTTACTGAAAACCCCAAATTAAAAAAAAGACGCGGACACCGTCTTCAGCCAGAGGCTGTACAGACTGAATGAAACTAAACATTAGACAAGGGACACACGGAGCATGCACCAGTGGATACGGAGAAGAAACTTTTCTCACGAAAAGTTTCATCGCCCGGAGCGGGAATCGAACCCTCATTCCATAGCATGGTGCGATTAGAAGCTTGGTGACCCTAACCGCACGGCTACGAGGCTCCATAATAAGTAGGATAGATGGCAGTTATCAGTAGGTCGGCTCTAGAGGCACGTTCTCCTCCATTCGGGAAATTTGTGCCATCATGGCAGTTAGATTAACGAACGCGGAATAAAATGTATTCACACTAGTCCTGTTCAATGAAGAAAGATAAATCTGTTATCCATTTGTCATACAGTTGCCAAGATAAAAACGCCTCTGGCCCAAAACTCTGTATTCCATATAAAATGGAATTCGTACGAATGCTCGAAAATCTTCATAATACAGAACAATCTGTATAAATTGCATCTCTGTTTAGAGCCTTAAGTATAAGTCGTTTCACCAACTATGTTGAGATCCAATACATAGGACTATCAGTTTGCTGACAACATTCTCGGTTGACTTAAATTTACGAAAGGTGAATTTCATTATAAAACTGTGTATGGGTTTATTTTGTCCACTTATTTGACCTAATCTCGAAAAGCTTTTCTCTAAGACCAAGCCCACTCATGGGCTCCATCAAGCGTTTTAACGTTAAGTAGAGCCCCGAACAAAGAAGCGAACCGCACCGGTCGCTGCTAAGTAAGGCTCGAAAGCGAAAAGTTTACGTACGGTTCGTAGCAGGGCTTAGAATATAGAGACACGCAAAATACGGTCTCTATCCGTAGGCTCGTGCGCTCTCTCGCGTTTAACTCTCTGGGTAGCGTAAA
Organism: Aedes albopictus; assembly: GCF_035046485.1. NCBI lineage: Eukaryota > Metazoa > Arthropoda > Insecta > Diptera > Culicidae > Aedes > Aedes albopictus. The sequence continues at coordinate 10,320 of NW_026917455.1, forward strand.
GAGGAGACGAAAGAACATGAGTATGGATTTGTTGTCAGGTATATAGTTTCTAGAGAATGATTTTCTTGTTTTGTATAGGTAGGACTTTATTTTAGTTTGCATCAAATATTTGAAACTTTCAACCAATTAATGTCATAGATCGTTACACGAATAACACAACACATTGTCTGACGTACAATTGTGATAGAGTGACAATACAAACGCAGAAAAATAATAGGTTTAAATTGACAAGCTTTGCTTAAGTATGTTATGAATAAAGTTTTCGCTTCTTCGCCAATTTTAGGATCATGCATATCGAAAATGTATTGATTTTCTCTTAAAAATAGTTAGGATTGCTCATAATCGCACCTTTAGGTTTTGATTCGGCCGATCGTTTCGAAACTAATATTTGAAGAAATGTATAGTGATTCAGTGAGTTTTGCTGTTTTAACACGTACATGTTTGAGCCGGGGTTTCTATGCAGCAAGTAAAGCTTAGTTTCGCACATTTAGAAAAATGTCCAAATAAATAACTCGCGAAGTTCGTTCCGACAAGTTCCAAAATTATCGTCATCCGTCGCAGATTCCGGTGAGAACATGTGCGTATTTTCTAACCCAAAAAGATACCATTTGACGGTAATAAGTGACCACAAGGTTTTCTTTCTTCACTTTCCGGGCTGAGATCCCCCGCTTTGAAAGAGCTGTACCTCGCGTTTCGTTTTGTCAGGTATATTTCAAAAAGGCAAAAGAGTTTTGGTTTGATTGCTGTTTTTGAAAATGGTGGTCGTCAGTGGGTGGTTTATTAAATATAAATTTAAAAATATAAATTAAATAAACGAGATATTTGGAAGAAAGTGTGCGAAATGGGTAACTTCACCCTTGTAGAAACAATAGGGCAAAGCAGAAGAAAATCTGCGAAGACCCCATGTGAATAACACCGATCATACAGAATAGGAGATTCGACATTAGATCTATAAAAACAACCCAACAATAGGACGCAATCAGTGAAGTACTAGATTGAAAGTAGTGAGCTGGATTTTTGTATGGTGAGATGATCAGTTCTCCATTTCTGCAATGAAATGGTGCGAACAGCGTGGGTTATATGGTTTCTTTCCTAATTTAATGCTGTTTGAGCAAAAGTTTGGGTAACTGTGTTGTTGAAGTTGCAAGAAATAAAAATACAACAACACAGTTACCCAAACTTTTGCTCAAATAGCATCAAATTAGTCAAGAAATCATATAACCTACGCTGTTTGTACCATTTCATTACAGAAATGGAGAACTGATCATCTCACCATACAAAAATCCAGCTCGCTACTCTCAATCTAGTACTTCACTGATTGCTTCCTATTGGGGAAATCTTTCCAATATTACACATTTATTCATAGCTCTATTATACACATTTTCATATATTCAAAACATATTCATCAACATGTAATCTGGATCGTTTGGTTCAATTTGTCCACGCATCCTTCCTCCCCTGTAAATTTGAGAAGTACCTTGCCGAAATAAAATATTCTGTACACCAAGTATTCCGAAGAATCATCTTTGCGCGTAATTACAACGCAGTAGACCAGGCCGCTTTGATGCATGTGTTATATCTCTGATATGCTGCAAGCATCAGTATTGACAAAGTAACACGATTGCTTTCCAGGGTGATTCCAGTGATTAGATAAGAGTAGTTACGATTTTTCAAAGATGCTTTGACTGTACCTAACTCAACTCAGATATCATAGAAACACTACAGTTATTTCTTTTTGTAAAAACAAACTTAAATCATACCGATAAAAAATCTTAAAAAATGTAGTCGAGCTGCCAAGTTTTACCAATCAAAATAGGCGGTGTGCAGGACTGCCATATTGTAGGTTCCTCGTTATAGAAAAAGCAAGGTGTTGGATGTTAAAATGCAACAATTGTTGTATGAAGTGCCAAAGGGGAGTCATTATGTACTTTGACAAATACGCAGTCTACTTCAAGCGCATAGAATCTGCTTTCAACAAAATATTCATATACCAGCATCCAAAAGATCGCAATATATATTAAGATTTCCGATTGATGCTTTGTAACTAAAAGGTTGTGACTGAGTATAGAATTAGCTGATGTTAAAATACACGTTAATGAAAAAATGTTGCGCAAACTTATCGCAGACTGTTAGAAGACAGCTTTTACTATGACCAGGATTCAAGAATCTTGACCTGCGCGAAGTTGTAAAGGAGACAACTACGTTATGTGTTGGAAATGCAAGGGATGTAATTATTTAATAAACCTAATTATTAAAAAAGATGCTCATAATCTCAAATTCAGATAAATTTCTTGCGAGAAATGCAACATGAATATTGAAGAGATGGATATTATTTTAGATAAAAATTCAACCTACAAGTCATACAGTAAGCAACAAACACATAATTTAAAAAAAGATTGCTTGAATTCCGAGATTAAATACAATCATACATTATTGAGAAAATAATATCTTTAAACGCACCAAAACTGGTACAAATCTCCAAGGGAATAATTTATTTGAGTTCAATTTTTACTAACTGTTTTCAGTCTTATCCAAAACCCCTTCTTTCAAAATATGAGCACAGATTATAATACTGAATAAGATTTGCAATAACACCATAGAAATACACAAAATATTGCGATGATTTACAGAAGTGCAAAAAACCGATGGTACGGATAGAATAGAGACCACCGGTGCGCAAAGGCGACCGATCATTATTTTACTCACATGCAGGGATTGGCGGCATGCACCGTGCGGTGCGAAAAAAGCGTGTGCTTCACACAATCGCAAGTGCTCGTCTCCCGTTTTGCCGAGAGACAAGAGACGTATGAGTGAGAGCTTTCGTAATTGTGCGAGAGACAATCGCAGCACTAGCTCTACGGCGCAGGGAGTAATGCACGGTGCTTGGGACTGCGCTTGTCTCCAAACAGAAAAAATCAATTAATAAATTAATTGAAGAGTTTGTGTTTTCGGCAAAGTTGTTAAGCTTGTTAAGGGTTGACAAGTGATGGGTCGTTTGATTCGAAATTTTTGCAATCATGCGTAGTATCAAGCCAAGTGAAAAGCACGGAGACAAGCACCGAGAGAGTGCAGCGTGAGAGACAGGAGAGCTCCAGCGCGCGGCAAAGCAAGCGAGCAACACACAACCGATTGCGCGTACTCGTCTCCTTCTAGTTTGTTGTGCTGTCTCGTAGCAGAGTGTGCGGCACGCAAAGAGTTTTGAGTCGCACCCTATCCCTGCATGGAAACGAACGACCGGTGCGAAAATGGGTGGATAATGAAATTAAAAATCGTTAACGACGTGCTGTTGCGTGTGTAGTATGAAGCCCACGAGTGGGCTTGGTCTAAGGTGAAGCACTTAATCACATTCTAGCAGACATTCATCATCACATCATAAAGCACGACCACCGGTCATTAGAAAGTACTTATGACGATCATTTGCAGGCCATTTACCGTTCCTGTTCGTTTTCATTGACCAGTTCGGTGTCACGGGGTCTTTCGGCATCTAACTCCTTCTAGCCAGTAACTATCTGCGCTTCCATTACGCACACGTACTTCTACGCGCCGGGAGGCAAAACATTTAAAATTGTAATTTACGATCGACTTTAATTTCATCAGCAATTTTTGCACACAACAATTTTTGTGCTGCCTAGAAGAATGGTTCCTAGACTGAGAAAATTCGCGACCGACGAACCACATCTAACCGACAGCTGGACGAGAATTGGATTTCATAAGGTACCAACCCGACTAGCGCTAGTTCATACAACCACGTTATTCGGTGATTAATGTCAGTCCTGCTCGTCATTCTGGAGCTACTTAAGAGCGTTGATGGCGGAAAAAAAAAATCATTCGCGTTACCGTTTCGTCATAACGCCAAAGCAAAATATAGGTTTTGCAGAATAATTCTCTCCGATTTACGGTAAAGTCAGCCACCGCACCGGTCGGTGCGTGGTTCACTGAACTGTCTCTAGCTCCCTGTTTGAAGTTTCCAACAGTTTTGGACGGCTGGCTGCTACGGTCGACGAACGCACGCGATGACGCTTATAAATGGCGAATCCGACACCAATCGGCTTAAATCAAACAAGTTCTGGACATATTTACCGACGGCGGCGTTAGGCCGCTCCGATTGAAACGAAAGAAAAAGAACGGAACGCGATACAATAAGAACGCCGAAAATGTGACGAATACGGGCTGAATAGCTTGCGGCGACAGGGTTGTGAAATTACCTACAACCTGCCAGACTTCCACGACGCGGCTTCTAATGGGACGGGAGACACAAAGTAGGGGAGGAAGGGGTAACCCCGTCACCTTAAGCATTGGGATTATTAAAAATTAATGTAAGAGTTAATTTGATATTTTAACTACGCAGAATGTTTGAATCATTAGTATTTTATAAGATTTAAGCTTTAAAATTTTCAAAATATGTTTATTCTACCGAATAATGTACATAACACAAACATATTAAATATTGATGTTGTTAATGCAGTGCGGGTAAGACCGTCACCCGTATGGGGTAAGCCCGTCATACCTTTTTTTTTTCAAGATACTTTTGAAGATTTTAATTTGAAAATGTTTCCAACATATTTTTGATGAGTTGTGATGGTTTACCAATTTTTCTAATCAGTCGTTTTTTATATGATCGTTAATTTTAAAGTATATGCGACATGCTGCCAAATAAGGAAAAATCTACTTAAGTGATAATGCCGTTGTTCTCTATGTACATCAGTATAACTGGAAAGAACAGCCTATGATTTAACCTTTCGCACCGTCGTAATAAGTACATACTACCAAAAACCTCGATCGTTCTCTTCGTCTTTTTCTTCTTGGCATTACGTTCCAACTGGAAAAAGCTTGTTGTTAAGCTTGTTCTATGAGCACTTCCACAGTTATTAACTGAGAGCTGCCTCTGCCAATGACCATTTTGCCTGTGTATATCGAGTGGCAGACACGAAGGTATTCTCTAGTATATGCCCAAGAAAGTCAAGAAAATTTCCTTTACGTAAAGATCCTGGACAGACTGGAAATCGAACCCATCACACACACGGTCATACCTCGATATAACGCAACGTTTAGCTTGATATAACGTTCGGCTCCGTAAAGCGTTAAACGTGATTGCGCCTCGATTAACTGAGTTAGATAAAAATTATAATGATTCTATTTTGCCAGCCCTCAGGTGAATCCTTGAAGAATCACTGGAGGAATACCCGAAGAAATCCCAAAAAGAGTTCCTGAAAGAATCCTCGCCGATGAGTGACGGGCTTACCCGAAAAGCCAACTTTTCTTAAATTGCACCGTAATTTCTGAAAAATTGTTGAAACTGACCATTCGATGAATCTTGGCACTAAAGAATAGTACAGATGAGAATACATGATTGATTAAAATAAATTTCTATACTTGTTTTGTAATTTAGAGGCTAAATTCTACCGACGAAAAATTACTGCCACCGTTGGTGCAACAACGTGTGCGTTTGTTTTGTTTATTTTCTTCGCGTTTGACAGGTCAATGTTGGTATCATGTGTCTCAAAAAAGTAAACATGGTAAAAACAAATACGGTGTGTGGCCAAAAAGCTACTAAATAACTATTTTCTGGTAGAATCATTGGGGTGACGGGCTTACCCACCCTGACGGTGTTACCCGCTTTTCCCCTACCAATCAAAATTAGGTGGACCGGATAGCGAAGCTTGAAACTTGTTCTTGCTACAAGTTGTTCTCATTTGGAAACGATTAGATGGGGAAGTTTTGGACCTAATCAGATTATTGCGAATACTGCCGCGCTGCAGATGCGATCAAGTTTCCAGCTGTCAGATCGTTGGTATTTGAATTTTATGGAAATTAGAAAAATCAACTGTGAAATGGCATTTGGAATCTGTTGCAAAGGTGGTAGCTCTTAAACATTTGATTTTTAAGCGGTGACGATCGTGCAAGTGTGGAAGTGCTCACAAAACAACAACATTTGTCCTAGGTAGTTTCTTGATCGCACGCATGCCTTAATCCAATAAGTACAAAATCATTGAAATTGATTTGCACGTCTCTTGGCTAACGGTACTCCTCCAGTTATCGTCCCATACATGGAGGGAAAGAATCAGATGAATACAGCCTCTTTAATGATTAACTAGAAAACACAAAAAAAAAATCGTTTCACCAAATCACCAAGACTTCATCTGAGGAGATGACTGAATCGAACTGAGGGGAAAAGCCATAGCCGAGCATGTCCATCGCTTCGCGACCCAGTCCATGCGTGGACGGTTGGTGGTGGAAGAGTGATCGTTAAAACCTGTGCCCTCTACTGACCCAGATAGGACCGATCCCCTCTTGAAACCGACGAAACTCGTGTTCCCTCTCGGCTTTCGCTGAACCTCCAGTTGGTGAAGCGATGTTTGCGACTCTACCAGGAAGAAGAATGATGACGAATTGCACTTTGGTAATGAATACCTACGTGCAAAGATATACAATTTGCGACTTGACTCGTCGCCCAGTTTTGGCACCGTTGGCTACTTTGCTCCCCGTTCGGTTTCGACGCCGCGCCAGCAAGCAGATCAGTATCCATCCGGCAGGCAGCCACAGCCAAGAGACCTCTCGAATCAAGTGTTAGGTCAGAGAAGAACGATCACTTTGAGAAACAATCAATAATCTCGGGCTATCACGACGAGGCGATCGATGACGACGGCTGGCGAAGCGGGCGATCACTAACCCCCAACAAGGTAACGGTTTTGAATATCGATGATTATGATCTTGTTCGAGAAAGGTATTGCTATCGTTGGAAAAAGTACAGTGCACGTTTGATAAGTTCAACATGCATACGTACGTATCACTTACCGAATGCCGTTCGATAACATCAGCGTATTCTGCTTATGCTGGAAATTACTGTCAGTCGTTGTCCATTAATGCGAAAGTTCATTTTGGTTCATTTAGTTCAGTTTTTTGACAGATAGTGGACCGATAACTACAAAATTGTAACAGCAGAGGTTCTGATTAACGGCGATCTGTTAAGTCTTTGAAGCCGGAATTTTTCCAAGCTTTATTATAGAACTTTTTCTACGTTTTTCTGGTGTTTTTGGTGCTCAATAGCATAAAAAGAGTAGAACATCATGCAGAATCTTTTTTCTGGATATCCTAGGCCATCCAAACTGTTCTTAAGTTTAGATCCTAAAGTCTACGGGTGTAACGGCAACTTCTTTCATTATACAAAGCTACGATTTGTAATCTATCATGTTCAGTAAGTCTGCTAAAAATCCAATAGACGGTATCAGATCAGTCGGGATTCCCTAGGTCATCCAAACTGTTCTTAAGTTTAGATCCTAAAGTCTACGAGTGTAACGGTAACTTCTTTGTAATCTATCATGTCCAGAAAGTTTTCTGAATGTTCAATAGACAGTGTCTGGTCAATCGGGATATCCTAGGTCATCCAAACTGTTCATGAGTTTAGATCCTAAAGTCTACGGGTGTAACGGTAACTTCTTTTATTATACAAAGCTACGATTTGTAATCTATTATGTTCAGTAAGTCTTCTGAAAGTTCAATGGACAGTATAAGATTAATGGGAATATCCTAGGTCTTTCAAACTGTTTTTGAGTATAGATCCCAAAGTCTACGGGTGTAACGGTGACTTTTTTCGTTAAACAAAGCTACGATTTGTAATCTATCATGTTCAGTAAGTCTTCTGAAAGTTCAATAGACAGTATCAGATCAGTCGGGATACCCTAGGTCATCCAAACTGTTCTTAAGTTTAGATCCTCAAGTCTACGGGTGTAACAATAACTTCTTTTATTATACAAAGCTACGATTTATAATCTACCATGTTCAGTAAATCTTCTGGAAGTACAAAAGACAGTATAAGATCAGTTTGGGATATCCTAGGTCATCCAAACTGTATTTGAGTATAGATCTCAAAGTCTACGGGTGTAACGGTAACTTTTTTCATTATACAAAGCTACGATTTGTAATCTATCATGTCCAGTGAGTCTTCTGAAAATTCAATACACAGTATCAGAGCTGTTGGGATATCCTAAGTCATCCAAACTCTTCTTGAGTTTACATCCTAAAGTCCACAGGTGTAACTTCTTTCATTATGCAAAGCTACTATTTGTAATCTATCATATCCAGTGAGTCTACTGATTTTTTTTTAAGTTTCTTTGTATTTGTGAATTTTAACTTAATGCTAATTCTTCACACTACTGAGAATAGACGGTATCAGATCAGTCGGGATATCCTAGGTCATCCAAACTGTTGTTGAGTTTAGATCCTATAGTTCACAGATGTAACGGTAACTTCTTTCATTATACAAACTACCATTTGTAATCTATAATGTTCAGTAAGTCTTCTGAAAGTCCAATAGACGGTATCAGATCAGTCGGGATATCCTTGGTCATCCAAACCGTTGTTGAGATTACACTCTAAAGTCTACGGGTGTAATGGTAGCTTTCTTTATTATGCAAAGCTACGATTTCTATCATGTCCAATAAATTTTCTGAATGTTCAATGGACATCATAAGATCAGCCGGGGCCATCCAAACTATTATGATGTTCAATATCTAGCATCTACAGCAATTGAAATTTATTTTTTGGTTGTAAAGATTTATGTTGCATAATCTATTATACTTACTGGAGCTCATATTTTGGTAAGTACAGTGGATTATGTAACACTACTTAACGTAGTGGTGAGAGTTTTTATCACAAGCTATGATCTCCAGAGTAGTGTTGTTGACCTGGAATATCTCAAAACTATCTTGAAATGACTCATGATATGCCAGGGCGATTACAGATTACAGTTTAAAGTTTACTTTGAGAATAACCACTGTTACTATCAAGAGCTAAACTTCAGGAGTTTGGACGACTCTCAATGTCCTAAAGGTTCATAATAATTTATAGTAGACTTCAGGTTGGTTCATTGATTATGAAACGTAACTAAGTATGTCCGATATAGCTGATGTTGACCTCAAGTTCTGAACTCCAAGATAGTTTAGCTGACCTGGGACATTCCCATAGTGTCCTCTAAATGACATTTGAGATTCCAAGCGCTTCACGGATCTAAACAGCTTATGCAATGATTTTATTTATGGTAAAAACACATTTTTCTGGTAGATTTGCAGGAATTCATTATAGAACAGTTTGGACGAACCTGATTGTCTCAAAGGTTCATAATAAACAAGTAGACTTCAGATTGGTCCAGTAAACACGGATAAAAATGTAACGTTACTCAGTATAGTAGATACGGCTGTTTTTACGAGTGTAGACCTGAGGTCCTGAACTCCAAGGTAGTTTGGCTGACCTGGAATGTCCCCGTAGTGTCTCTAAATGACATGTGAGATTTCAAGAGCTTTGCGGATCCCAGTAGGGTATGCAATGCTATCATCTGTGGCGAAAATACATAATATTATTCTTGTAGATTTGAATTACTTCACTTTAGGACAGTTTGGAACACCTCGAACATCCCAGAATATAAAACACCTTTTGATATTCTTGGCAAAGGTTAAATGAATACATATTAACGTAACCATCATCCATGTTCAGCTTTTAGATCAACTGGTATGTCAAATATATCGTTTCTGGGTTGTCAATGAAGCCCCAAATACCATTTTTTTCCTAATACAGGACTCAATTTGCAGCAACTTTGCCAAAGACAGTATACTGTTTTATCGAATGGGTGAATTTATACAGCCGTATCTATGTTAAGGGCCTGGGCCAACCCTCGGGTTGCCTGCCTGCTTGCATACTTAATTTGCAGTGAGGGATTGCGGCTATAAGGGGGACCAAACAGAAATGACTATTTAATCCATGAACAACAACAACAACAACAACAATGTGATTGAGAGTGGAGAGGCAAAAGGAACGGCGTTGAACCCGTTCGCACGAGAAGGACTGGCGAGATCGCCACTAGGAGGTGCTGGTGTATCCACCAGCGAGCAAAAAGCAGCAGGTTCAACAGGAGCAGCACGAGGCGGCGTATCACTGGCCGAGGAAGCGCAGATGACCGGCGCGAATCTCACGCGGGCGCTGAACCGCAACAAGAGCGTACTACTAAAGATCTTGATAGTTGCCGAACAGCTGGATCGGGCGGACTACCATCAGCAAGGACCAGCAGCTCCGCAAATCGCTGGCTCTGGCTAAGAAGGAATATGATCTCCTGGTCGAAGAGCGAAGGGCAGCACGAAACGAACGGCTCGAACTGCATGGTCCAAACCTGCCGAGGAGACGCGGCCCAAGAAGCGTCCGACAGGGGCGGGTGGAAAGTCGAAGAGGAAGAAAGGGACGGCCAGCGCGAGCAACCAGGCTCCCAAGTCGGTTGCGAAACGCGCAAGGGGCAGGAAATCCAAGCCCCAGGGGGCCAACCCTAAGAGAAACAGGGGCCAAACGGACCAAGGAAAGGAGAAACCTTGGATTATGGTTGGACAGCGATCTATCCAGCGATGATCTAGTCGGAATCCTAAGCCATGCTTGTGACGTCGCAAAGCCAAGGCGATCCCTACCCAGGAATGGACGCAAACCGGTATATTGGTGGTGTCCAGAAATCGCAGAACTTCGAACATCCTGCCTAAGAGCTAGAAAGAGGATGCAAAGAGTTCGCACCGATAAGAGTAGAATGGAACGAAGTGAGGCCTACAGGGCGACTAAACTATCACTGAACAAAGAGATCAATTCACGTAAGCGGGCGTGCTTCGAAAATCTCTGCCAGGCGCCAATACGACTTTTTGGGGTGTTGCCTACAGAGTAGTCATGGCCAAAACGAAGGGCGCTTAGTAGGTCGTGGAAACGCTGTTCCCACGCCACGATACAAGACCATGGGTACTCGTCCCCTTTGGCCAAACCAGCCATAGCGAGGTCGCCCCGGTGACGGACGACGAACTCATTCCAATAGCGAAGTCGCTTAAGTTGAACAAGGCTTTGGGTCAGGACAGTATCCCGACAGTAGCCATCAAGACGGTCATCGAAGATTGTCCTGACATGCTCAGAATGGCTATTCAGATGTGCCTAGACAGAGGCGAATTTCTGGAGAGGTGGAAAAGGCAAAGATTGGTTCTACTGTCCAAACTCGGGAAGCCACATGGCGACCCGTCGGCATATAGACCTATCTGCCTTCTGAACACCGCCGGAAAACTGTTGGAATAGGTCATTCTGTCGAGACTGATGGTCTATTCCGAGGAACCCGATGACTCTGGCCTTTCGGATAACCAGTTCGGCTTCCGAACGCTATTAAGGCTGTAACCAAATACCAGATAGTCTTGAAAATCATGCCCATATCATTGGTGAAGGTCACGAAATGAGAATGATGGGTGACGTGTGCGCGATTCCGTCTTTTCTCTGCGTACCTCGAAAATGAACTTGAAGACCTGCTGTTAGGTGTAACTGCTAGGTGATTTGATCAACTTTGAATTTTCTACCGAATAGCCCAAAGTAGTAAAATGTTACTGCTCGTTAGCAGCTCGTTCGCTCCGTACGAAGGCTTGTTTTCAATACCAGCATCCATAACAATTTTGAGCTAATCGGTGCGCGTAGATTTTGCATATTGACAGCAGCGGCGACGGCTGCCGGAGGAACGTGACTGTCTGTTTGCTTTGAGCAGTACTTGAACTTCCTCAGACAAAATACTTTACTTATGCTGCTGGGGTATGGAATCAACAGTACAGGTACGCTCCAAAGCTAAACTTATCACAGCGAGGTATCTTAGCATACGGTACATAACCGCCGCTGATCGGCACTTTTTTCAGCGTCCTACGACAGGAAGTGCAAAATTTGCACACAGAAAACCCCGGACGAGAGGCGACAATAAACTTTAATCGTTCAGACCGAGTGGAGTCGGGGATGTTGCCAATTGAAAAAGTTAGCACTTGGGCAAAAACTCTGAATTTGCTCAACTAAGCGTCATTTCCTGCATCAACCCCAGCGAAGACTCTTCACCTCAGCCTACGCAGCAGCCAGTGTTGGATAGTGTCGTTAGAAGGTTGGGCAAGACCCATGGGATGAGGCAATTTTGCTGCCTCCCTCCACACTCCATCCGTACTGATGTAGGTTAATTTGTGCTAATTATCAAATGCTTGTGCGTGTCATCTCCTAGAGGTGGAACTTCTTGATGACGGCACTGGCTTTATTGGAAGGGAAATTAGAGAGAAAGGTTTGACACTGTGGTGATGCATGTCAGCAACTAATGGAAACAATTTACACCAATTAGGAGACGGCGACTTTCTTCGACTTCGGCATCGTTCTGCATTCTACATTTTAGTTGCTGCGCGCATCTTCCATACGGTTTTGTCGGAGGCCTGCTTCCTGATTTATTACCCAACGACTACGAGACTGTTCACAGACGGTTTCGGAAGTTGTTTGTTGCATCCCCGAGGGTGTAAATTTATGACGCGGAATTTCTCAAAAGCAACCGTAGGTAACAGTTTTTTTGTTGCTTTGCAAATGCTGAAAGACGATTACCTGAGGGTGTACCTACTGTTGGCATTCGTAATAGCACAACAGATGTTATGGCAACGGTAGGCAAACATCGCTCGTAATAATAATCACAATGATAATTATCATCCAGTGTGTCAGTGGTTATCATTCTTCATGAGCCGACTGACTGCGGTTGGGATGCTGCGCCTCCGTCATGGGATGCATTAACTTACGCCTCCAGAACTGGGTTAAGGCATTCGCACAGTTATGGCTGCAGGGTTTCGAGGTTTATTATGTGCAACTATTGAGGCGGAGATTGAAGAAATTGTACTGCAATGAAGCAGGAAATTATCACTTGAATTACATGAAAATAACCAGCGCCGCAAGCATTATACGCAGTTTGAAATCTTCAAAAACACTTGAAATGCACCGAAATTGAGTTTTCAAAAATTTTGTCAGGAACCCTTTGTGAAAAACTTTTTCTCGAACGGCCCCTAATATTTTTCCAGAATTCATCTAATCAGAGACGGGCTCCATGATGGTTTCAGGGTTCTCAAAAAGCTGGCTTGTTAAAAAAAACAATATATGTATTTGGAAGATTTTGGTAAAAGTTATTTAGGATCCCTTCTGAAATCCGAAATCTGAACTTCCCAATTCCTAATGAATTAGACAAGTATTGTTTTAAACCAAACTAACATAGTTTAAAGACAATTGTAGACATGAAAAACCAATGAATGAAAATGTACAAATAATTTCGTTCTAGTTATGCTCGAGTTAAGGCACTCGAGCTTTCCAAATAAAACAAATTCCCGAGAAATAATTTCAATAATTCTCTAGGAATTGCTCAAGATTTACCAAGAAATATATTTACATAATATCCAGGATTCTCTTTATCTGTAGAAACTTTCAGATTTGTTTTCATGTAGCCATGTTTCTGTTTCTGTAATTCCTTTAGATATGGTTTTCCATGTTTTTTTCCATGAATTTCTTTAAATTCATGAACTAAATTAACTTATTCATGATTATATTCAAAAATCTATATATATAAAAATGAGTTTGAGATCCCTTTGAGGCAACAAAACTCACGAACGGCTGAACCGATCAGGATGACTCTTGCAGGGATTGATTCAAATTCATGGTGGCTGTGTTTATATGTAAAAAAAAGTTACGAAAATCAACTAAAAAGTAAGAAAATTGATAAAGTACTGATTTTTCATTGCCTGGGAAGAAAATCAACACGACCGAAATGAAACCAATCTAGAGTGCGTTGCTATTTAGAGCTCAACAGTTGTCAATCCACCACAAGACGGCAAGACAAAATTTGCCGGGACAGCTAGTTGTTCATATTTATGCTGTGCCCTATAATTCAGCAATCTTTGGTGTGCCTATGATCTGTTAGATAGTCGATGTGTTTGTTATGTCCATTTTCGTTGATCCTCATTTTAGTATTGTTTTTATTATCTTTGAAAGTTGTCTTTCGTCCACATCCCTGGCACTATCAGCATCGGTCCAAATAAATCCATATTAAAAAAAACCTTTCATACACTCAGTCGAAAAATGTAAAATATCTAATTTGTCATAAATAGTCTACGTTAGTCAAAGTCGAAGTAGTCAGTTTTGTCGATTTCGTCTTGATCACACGTTAGCTTCGAATCTATAAGCAAGCACTGTTAAATGCTGCACTTCCCACTATTAGTTTCTTAGTTTTTTCAAAATCATATTGAAAATTATAGAGAAAATTGAATCACGAAAGCACATCAAATGTTGAGAACTATGTATTAGCAAATTGAATACGCGAGATACTACTAATTATTTCATATTCGAATTAAATTTGTATTTGTACAGTGTATTTGTTAAAATTAACCGAATAGTGGGAAGCCCAGGCAACAGTTCAAAGCCTGCTGACTCAAAAAAGATTCCGAGACTCGTCACAAAACACAAAAATTTGCATTATGATTCACAACGACTCTCGAAACCTTCCCAGACTCAATCGACCGGAACTGTTTTCTGGGTATAGAAACTACTAGGCCCCAGCAGGTCCCTCCTGTTTATCGAGCATCTATATATATAAAAATGAGTTTGAAGTCCCTTTGAGGCAACAAAACTCACGAACGGCTGAACCGATCGGAATGACTCTTGCAGGGCTTGATTCGTATTCATGATGGCTGTGTTTATATGCAAAAAAAAAGTTACATGAATAAACTTCAAAGAAGAGCAGTTTTGAAATTACTGAAATTGTTATGCGCGAGGAAGAAATTCAAAGCGATCACAATAAAACCAATCTAGAGTGCGGTGCCAAAATGACTTCCCAGCAGTTGTCAAATAATCAC
>NW_026917456.1:0-25000 GCF_035046485.1 Aedes albopictus
GAGCATCAAGAGGAAACTTTGCAAGAATCCTAAGGTGAACCTTTTGGAAATCGATAGCGAGAAATTTAGAAGAAATTTTTGAAGGCAGACAAATAAAGTTTCCTTCACACTTAGAAAAATTCGGTAACATTTCACCGAAATCTCAACCGTCATATAGATTTTACCGGAAACATTCAGTAAAGTAAGTAACTTAGTTTAACAGATAAATGATAACATTTCACCGTTATTCGTTAACTTTTTACAGATTTTTTGATAAAATCATTACCAAACGCTCAGCAGTTGAGATTTTGATAAACATGGCCGAAAGCGACTAGCTGTGGATCCCCGGAGAAATCCTTGACTGAATCCCCGGTAGAATCTCTGGAACAGGTTTTCTTGAAATCCCTAGGAAAATCGCTAGATAAATTCCCGGATAAATGCACTGAGTAATTCTAAGAAGAATTATTTGAGAAATACCCGAACGCGTTCCTAAGAACACAAATATCCTGGATAATCCTGGAAAAATCTACAGAGCAACTGCTGCAAAAATCCTGGAATAACAAAGAAAATACCTAAATAAACCACCTGATAAAAACTAATTGTTGGATTATTTGATCACCCAAATACGAAGTCGATTCGAATCTACGGATAATCAAGTCCGTAGATCATACGTGGCTCGTCGAAGACTATTTCCACCTACCTAATAACAACTCTTCAGCTTCAAGTGTTCAAGAATTCTAAACTTCCGCGTGTGGGACTTCTCCACTTACCTGAAACAAGAAAAAAGAACAAACAAATGCACTCATTAGATTCTGCTCAACAGCGAATGTTTACTGTGGTCATGCTGAGCTAAATCTTCGCTGCAGCGCCACACCCTCACACCCCCTTCATCCTAACATCCCACGAATCCACTGAATTTCCATGACTCAGCCCCGCTTCGTGTGGTGCTGGTAGCACCAACCCCGTTACTTCGTCCAGATACCTACTTTTTGACCATAAAGGGGATCAAACGAAAGTGAAAACTCTTCTCGCCGGTTTTTTTTTCTCTTTGTGCCTCTCATTGCTCGCTTCGCGCTTTTCGTACCGACCAACCGGTATCCGATTACTCATCTGCTCCCTCTCCTTCGCCCGCCACAGACCGACAATTTCACCGTTTAGAAGAGAAATAAGTGCGAGTTGAATACGGGCGGGCGGGCGATTGGGGAGGACCTCAACAGTCGGATCGGGTTCAACCTTGAACGGATTCTATTTTTAAGATATCGCCCAAGTGTAAACTCTTGGTCTTGGATGATATTTTGGCCTGCTCTAAGCCGTCGTCAGCTTACCCTACCTACATAGGAGAAATCCAGCCAGCTATTTGGAGGGAAGTCAGCTCAGTGGGGTAGGGTGGTGTTTATGCATGCCCGCGGCCCACCTCCTCGCATCCTCACGGCGACGCGCGGTATGCGCGGGTAATGTGATAATGACTAAGCGTGTTCACTCGAGATGGTTGTTGGGATTTTTTTAACTTTTTTTCGGCACAACAAGGGCCACTTGAGGTTTCGGGTGTGTGCTAGAGCTAGAACCTGTGACGGTGTAAAAGTAGGCGAGAAAGGCAACAGCAGCGACGGCAGCGACCGACCGGCTAGAAACGATGACGGATCAGCACCACCGTGTGTGGGTGGGAATTGGGAGGGGTGGGGTTGAGACAGGAGAACACGTGTCTTGGCATCTCAAGGGGATGGCACGTTTCGCATATAAAGATGGATTTTTATGATTTCCTTTTGAAAATTTGGCATGAATTTATTGTTTTTATAATAGATTTGGAAAAATGAAGCAATGGTACTAGAAAATTGACGTCATATAATGTAATCAGGCAAAATACGCTAGTTTTTTTTTCTATTTTTGTATCAGAAAGTTAGGCTGTTGTTATTCCTATACTGTCCCCACTCGCATAACAGACCAATTTGTAAAAATCAGGAATTGGGTTCTTTAGGGGTATCCGGATTATTTTATAATCGGATTCTCCACCCAAAAATGTGTCGAAATCCGAAATTTCATAATTTTTTGAATTCGGGAACTATTTTTAAAATGCATTTTAAGTTTGTATGGGACATTTTTTTTGTTCGGGTCAAACTGTCATTTTATCGATTGAACTGTCATTCTATCCACGAATATTAAAACTGTTTTGTTATTTTAACCGTCAAAACAAAGCTATTGGAATCCAATAAAATGACGTTATACTTAGAAATATGAGCTCTATCGATTAGGCTATAGAAAATAGCAATGTTTTATTCACTTAACAACCCAATTGAGAAAAAGGCATTTGAAATTTAATATTTCAATCATCTCGAAACTTGCACTGATTTTTTTGGTGTATGAATTGCGACGTCCTTTGTAACGTTAGACGTATTGAAACAGAATGATGCTCTATCGAACTTGTTTAATATTGCTTGCGGCTCGTTAACCGTTAGGAGAGCTGACGCATATTTAAAAAAAATCATGAACACTTGATGCGGTATGACATCATGGCTATAAGTCATAACATCATGACGCAAAGTACGATTTTCATGAATAATGAAACTAGTTTTCATGATCGCCAACAACGTTATGACGGAGTCATTCTCGTTTTTATAGGATTAATATCATGACGCTGAGTCATGGAATCGTGACACTGACTGAGTCATGAAATCGTGGCACTGAGCCACAAAATAGTACATGAAATGCCTATAACCATGAAACAAAATAAACGGGGTTACTCCAAATCTAAATGTTACGTAAATCAGTATTTATGTTCATGCCGCTATTTCATGATGTATTTTCATAACATGAACACACATATTTTATCCATAATCACGACTCATTTTGTAATTCTCGAGCATCGAATTTTTTCCGTGCAGGGTGTGCATGCATAAAAATCATTTTACAATTCCCCGATTTTTCCCTATGCATTAACTGACTCACAAGCTTTGCTGCATTTTGAGGGCCTCGGATTTGTATTTATTTTTGAAATATTGAAAGCTAATTATGACAAGAATGAACTGAAGCAGATGTTTTTCTCTGGTCCTCGTTCAAAACTTTAGAAGTAGCCCCTCTGAAGAAGAAAGATGCTGCCCATAAACTACGAGACTCATTTTTGGCCATATTGAGCCACCTTCCCCCACGTAGACGTTTGTCGTTTGACGTTTTTCAGTAGATCCATGATTTGTACATCGTGAAGACTTAACTTCAGAGGATTACATCGTGGCTGCATGGCTCACAAGGTGGCGCAAACATTGCTGCAAAGATTACATATGATTGAAGTGTATTTCAAGTGTGAAGTATTTTTGTTTTCTTGGTCTTCTTAACCATGGTTTGAAATTAGAAGTTGATGTCTTCGCCGGAGCTGTGCATCTAGTTCAGGGCCTGTCCATTAAACTACGTAGACTCTGAGGGGGGGGGGGTTTGTTCCTGCTAAAGTCTACGCTCCATACAAATTTTCAAATGAACAGAAGTCTATGAGGACGGAATGTGTGTTTGAGATGACCAAAAATGAGTCTACGTAGTTTATAATAGGATAGGGTGGGGCATTACTCATGTTTTGATTATGTTAATAATTTTTCAAATAAATTTATAAAATGTTTACAAGTAGCTCTTGTTTACTCAGTATGGATATGGAGCATATATGAATACGGAACAAATTTTATATATAGCCGTTTTTCGTTGAAAAAATGTGAATTACTAAAAAGGTGACCCATCTTGCCCCGCACTTTTTTCACGACGCTAAATCGGTTACTTTTAACAACTGCTTGTTTAACATCATATTTTGTATTTAAAGAACTTTTTATAGACCTTTAGCATAGCTAACTAGTATATTAAAGCATAGAGGACAAATACAAACCTACACGATTTGTATTTACAAAGTTATGATGATCCATCCTTAGGCGACCCATCTTGCCCCACCCTACCCTATTTAAGCCGAACAAAAATTTTAGTGGTTTCTGCGAATAAGTATATTTGACCAAACTTAGTCCACTAATGTAATAATTAGTAAGAAATCATCTGAACAGATTGTACTGAGGTGAAATACTAAATACTGTTGCTAATTGGCTCCAGGATTCAGGATTCTTTCTGGGATTCTTTCAAGAATTCCTTTACCGTCCTTTTTTTAATTTTTTCGGGGGTTCTTTCATTCACAAAGAGATTCATCCTAAGATTCTTTCAAGTATTTCTCCAGAAATCTTTCAGGAATTCCTTCCGAGACCCCACCCGGTATTTTTCAACGGGTTCCACCCGGGTTTTCTTCATTGATTACTCCCGTTTTTTTAATATAATATCTACTGGGTTTCCACTAACGATTCCTCGCGGTATTCCCTCAGAGATTCCTTCCGGGATTTTTTCAAATGTTCCCCCGGGGTTCTTTCAGGGATTTTCCCGGTATTCCGTCAGCGATTTCCCCATAGATTCCTTTAGTGATTCTTTCTGGGAACCTGTCAACGATTCTTCCAGGATTGTGTCAAGGATTCATCTATGATTTTTCATGATTGAGTAGAAATTCCTCTCTGAATTTTTTCATTGATTCATCCCGGAATTTCCTAATTTATTTCTCTCTTCATTTCTGTCTAGGATCCCTCCAGGAATTCTCTGTGGAATTCTGTTAGGAATGAAAATACCTTCATTGATTCCTCCTGGGATTCTCTCATGACATTCTTCCGGAATTTTTCAACGAATATTTTCCGGCTTTCCATCAGGGATTCCTATCGGGATTCTTTTAGATATTTTCTCACGAATTGTACTCTTGCATCAGGGATTCCACCAGGAGTATTCCTTAAGATAATCCCGGATTCCTACATTAGTCGTTCTAGGGATTTGCCCAGGGATTCCCTCGATGATTTTTCCAGGGATCTCTCCTGGAATTCCTTCAGAATTCTTTCAGGGATCTCTCTCGGGATACTGTCGGTACTCCTGTAGGATATTAAATTTCGTTGTCTATTTAGATAACTGGGCACAATTAATGTTATGTGTTGCATGTTTGTGTTTTGTGCATTTGTAATGTTCCATTTTACTTTTCGTATCCCATTAGTTTCCAAATGTGGGCTCGATGTGGAAAATAAAATGAGCATTTGTAGGGTTCTGCTAACAGTTGTCCGTATTGTGCGACCCAATATGGGGAACGATGCATTTGTAATGTTCCGCATTTTTTTTTTGTTGCTACAATAACGCCCAATGTGAGGCGATGCATTTGTAGTGTTCAGCATAATCTTTTGTTACAAACTTGCCTAATCTCACTTCAACTTAGTGATTTTTGAGCACTACTGCAGTTATTAATTGAAGTTCTTTCTTTGACATTTTATTGTTGAAATTCGGAAAGTCTCTTGATCAGAGTCAGCTAACAAATGTGGCTTTTCGCTGAGATACAAGTTAACACTTTTGCTGATCAGATGGCTGTGCGTGTTTTAGCGTAAGGCGTTTGGCCAAGGATCGAGTGTAGTGATGAAGGATGCTTTATTCGACGTAGATTCAACGGAGCGAATCGTAGTTCACCAAATGTTCAAGTATTATTATCGAACATCATAGTAACACTCAACAAATACTAAACCGTAAACCATCATCTCTTTTGCTCGTCAAACATGCACTGTTGCTACATCGTTTCTCATGAATGATGATCATATTTTGTCCAACGTTCTAAACCTTTTCATCCACAACGGATTTTCGTTCGCTCAAGTGTGCCACAAGTTTTGATTTCCTTTCTGGAATGTTTCACAACATGTCTTCTACCGGTGCGATGGCGACCGACCGTGGAGCTTCTCCTGTGTGGCATGTGAAACGAAACTATATCGCGGCCCGTAAATCTCTCCGTTCTTTCCCCGTTATTTAGCTATACCTAGTAAGAACGAGCAGATGGTCTTGCTTGGCGATCGACGATTACTGGATTGCGCTACGTGGAAAGGGGGAAAGTAATGTAAAGTGTGATGACGGGTTTTCACTTTCGTTGACTGCTGGATGGTGACGGAGTCAATGAACTTTGGCATTCCGTATTGAGGATGCTATGAAACTGGAATTTTTCAGTTCGTTTCTTGACAATAATTTGACCCTGTGTACTAATAGTCCTAGCCTTGCGGTAACGTCAACGACCTTAAGGTTAAGTAAAACGTAGATAGACTAAATATATTATAGTCGTTGATTGCGAGTGGCTATCATAATTTGATTCCAGGCAAATATTAAAACAATAACATTTAATTGATTAATTAGTCATTAACAAGCATTATGTTCTAAGGTTAAGATCAAAATCGCCATCGTATACCGGCAATTAACGCACCCGAACACGCATTAAGTGTTCACATACTCCATCCCACTCAGCTGCCTTGTGATGTTGTATCTCCAAAAGCAACCCACGCAACGTACCGTGTCAAACTAATTAGTCCTAAATAGACGACATATACCCGCGCACTTTTCGTTATCATCAGACGAATCTCATCGCGTCGTCGTCATCTGGCCTATTTCAGCTGGACAACGAGTGAACTTATGATCCCACCATAGCCATTGCCGCCGCCATCATCGGTAGAACCCCTAAGCAATTAGCCACACGAGATAGATCTCCGCCAGCAGCAGCGCGAACAAGACTTCAGCAATAATTGAAGTTGTATTTTTAACTCGGAGCAGGACCTGGTGGACTCGGCGGTCATCGCACTTGGCCGCGATACTGTCCACCACACCACCAACTAGCCAGCAACCGAGTCCTATCTTAATTCCATGCGCATTTCATACAATTGTTCGACGTTGACTGCGCTCTCCGGCTAGGGTCGCTGCTGGGTTGTCACTCGCTGTAGTAGTAGTGGGTACTGAATACCAGCAGCAGTATGCAACCGCAGTCAGTCAGTCAGTCGGGGTATCAGCATCGAGCCGAGTGCCAACCGAATCAACGGGGTCTAGCGGAAAGGTCAGGAATGGAATGTCCATTTGAATAATCACATTCGTTTTCCTTCCCTCCCTCTCGTACGGCTCCAGCATACGAGCGAGCGGACGCCTATCACGATCGCCGTTAACAAAACAATAAACAGTTGACGTTATTTTACATATAAATCGATGGCTCTGTGTACAAATAGCCTAGCCATGCAGCTATAAATAATTGTAATCATTGACGAAGTTATTATCATTCGTTGGTGCTGCTCGGGGCTAGCCTGTAGACGTGTTCGTAATTCAGTAGTTTTGAAAACAACATAATCAATTACAAAACTACTGAAGAAAGTAAACATTCATTGTGACATAAATAGACGACATATTTTGAGGTTCCTAAAATATACCCGTTTTTTGCAGTGCTGTTCAATATCATGAATTTCATGTGGTTTTTGATATTTGAATATCACACTACCCAGCAAAAATGTCATCGCCGGACATTAGTCTCGAGGATCATTTCGGAATTCATTTGGATTTGAAAGAATCATTTGATCCAATTTCTGTTGTCGCCCTTCTCAAGTGACACAAACCAGCTAGTGAGTGTATCACGGCCCGAATTGGCACATATTTTGTGGATTTCGCTATTCACCTCTTTGCAACGATGACAATGACGATGCTGAGCCGAGAGATTCAATCTCTGAGCAGTGATGCATGATGAGCAAAGTGAGAGAGTTTACCTGCTAAACAAGGTGAAGGTGAGAGTCATGACAATCATATGCCATCATCAGTGGTGATGATCGCAAAACGAAGATGATAAGTGACGTGTGTGATATTCAGTCTTTTCTGATGTTAGTGATTGTTATGAGACAACGAATCAGGAAGCGCAACGACAAAGTGATACAGATTTAATATTAATAAGCGGAGGACCTAAGGGCTCTAAACGTTCAGGGTGACTGGAAGCGATTGACCCGGGACCGAGACCAGTGGAGGCAAATGTTTCATTCGGCGTAGACTCACCTCTACGAGCTGTAGCAAGTAAATAAATATTCACCAGCATCGTGAACGCTGATGGTTCACGGCATTGTTACTTATATGGAACATGTTTATCACTACACACTTATTTACATGAAAAACTAAGGCTTGAGAAAAGTTTCAGAGCGACTGAACGAAAGTGTATTGTTAGAAGATCTTAAGGTGACAAGGGACGTCGTGTTAATTTTACTATTTTCCCTCAACTGAACTGACGTAACTGAAACTTTAGTCCATTGTACACCGCAAGTGAGCAAATGAACAATAACACTACTAGTTTATAATATGGAGTAGAATCTAATTACTCACTAACAACAAAGCAAAGGCGGACAATTCTACAACCGCCCGGTCCGACCATGGAAGTCACGTGGAACCTGAGGAGGTAGAGAGGGGCTTTTAGGGGATCAAAGTTGTTCCAAGAGGGCTACAGAGGGTTTCAAGGGGGTTCAAGAGATTTAAAGGGGGTTGCGGGAGGTTCAAGGAGGTTTAAAGAAGGATAAGGGATTTAAGATGAGATTCAGGAAGCTTTGGAGAGTTTCAGGTTGGGTCCAGGGGCTTTGATGAATTTCAGGGGCCATCCGTTAAGTACGTCACGGTCCTAGAAGGGGGGGGGGGGGCGTTGTGAAAGTGTGTCAAGGAATGTATAACTCAAGTACAGGAAAAACACGTGCGAAGTGCGGAGGGGTTGAAAATTCCCAATTTTAGCGTGGCGTACTTAATGGATGCTACCTCAACGGTTTTGAGGAAGTTAAAGAAAGCCTGCATGTCGTTTTAGTAAGGCGAGGTTTCAAAGGGCTTCAGAATCATTTCTGGAGCATCAGTGTATTACTGGGGGATTTCAAACGGATTTTAAGGAGCTATCGGGGATTTCTGAGGGCTAACTGCTAGAGATAGCAAGTTGCACGGGTGAAGTTGACGAGCTGTACTCAAGAGGAGGCCGAATGGATACCACATCAAATGAACATCAAGCCGAATCAATGTTAGATCGATCGGAGTAGACTTCGAAAGAACAGTCTACACCCAAACCTTCATTTAGGTAATGAGCCGGGATTACCTAACTGGAATGTTTACCTAAATGGATTCAGTTTATTACCTAAATGGATTTAAAGATTGCAAAGAAGTTAAAGATGGACGAGCTGCCAGGAGATTTAAGGAGAAACTTCAGAGAATACAAGTATGGTTGCCACAATGGCCGACCTGGACCCCAACTCACGTTTTCAAGAGCACCAATTTTAAAAATTCGTACACAAATGCGTTCAATTTGGAAAAGCTGGCTCTTTTTGCAAGTGAGCAAAGCCAGGATAAACAAGTGCGGCTTGGTTTGACAATTTGTTCGTCAGATTTGTGCCTCTAAAGTTTGTATGCAAAATTGCAATGATGGGATTTCTTGATGTTTCACCTTAGAAGGGGTCATGTGGGGTTACACCGAGGGTCCGAGGAGGTTTTAAGGGGATTTCGAAGACATTTCAGAAAGCTTCAGAGGATTTTTGGAGGATTTAAGAGGAGTTACTCAGACGTTACGTAAGCGTTTTCGGGGGTCTCTGAGGATCATAGGTGCGTTACATGTGGTCCAAGGGGGTTTTAAGGGGATTTCAAAGGCATTTCAGAAAGCTTCAGAGGATTTTGGGCGAGTTTCAGAGGCGTTACGCAGGCGTAATTTAGGAGTTTTCGGTGCGACCGAGGGTATTTTAGGGGGATTTCGAAGGCATTTCATGAAGCTTTTGAGGTTTTTGCGGGTTTTCAAAGGCGTTATACTGGCGTTTTCGGGGGTTACTGAGCGTCTCAGGTGCGTTACATGTGGTCCAAGGGTGTTTTAGGAGGATTTTGAATGCATTTCTGAAAACTTTAGAGGATTTTTGGCAAGTTTCAGAGGCGTTACTCAGGCGTTACATAGGCGTTTTTGTTGTCCGAGGGGGTTTTAAAGGGATTTCAAGGGCATTTCAGAAAGCTTGAGGATTTTTGGCGGGTTTCAGAGGCGTTACGCAATTGTTTTCGAGGATTTCGGAAGTTCTCAAGGGCGTCACAGAGCGTTTTAAGAGGGGAGGGGGGGGGGTGTTCTTAAGGCTTCCTAAATGGTGGTTTGGGTGTATTATAGGAGGTTAAACTCTTAGATGGATCATTTAGTAGTGTAATTCAGAAGAAAAACAAGCCCATTTAGAAAAAAATCACATGAAGTTACAAGTTTTCCAGCCCGCTAAATCTCCTATAGAGCAAACAGCTAAATCGGCTGCACGAAAAGAAGGAAAATATGATACAATACTTAGCAATTTGTATAAAAAAACATAAACGTCAAGAACAGCCTATTTTAAGAAGAAGGTAATGTTGTTTCAGATAGAGATAGCAGTTTGATCGCCCCTGTCAATCTTGTAACAGTACAACATGTGTGACAAAGAAGGCATGACGGTCTAATGGCCGTTCAGCGAAATTACCTTCAGCCATTAAACTCACCACTTGACGTAATACTTAAAAAAAACACTAGTTACGTTTGTACCTGTAGGTGAGGGTAACCTGTATTCAATGCTGTTCTGGAAATCCTTCGAAAGATAGTAGACTCATAAATTGATAAATGCAAGGGGTTTCAAAAGATATTCATGTAATTTCAGTGAAATTTAAAGGCTTACAAGAAGTGTAAGGGTTTCAAGGGGGCTTCAAGATGTTTGAGGGAATTAAAACGCGGCACGATACCGTCTTTAAGCGGAGGTAGCACAAACTGAACGATCACCAACATTAGATAATGGACAACACGAAACAGTCAGTGGACCAGTCTGGAGAGGTAATCGAACCTCAATCCGTGGCACTCACAAACGTCGCAAATTACACGGCCCTGAAGCCTAAGGTTTAGGAGGGATTCAAAGAGGTTGTAGGATTCCAAGAGATTCCAAAAGGTTTTGATGAATTTCAGAGCGGTTTAAAGAGGAGGGGGAGAGGGGGGGGGGGGGGGTAGGAGGTTTCACTGGATTTTAAGGAGCTTATAATACTTCAAGGTGGAAGCTAATGTGAAATGCATACTATCCAGGGCACTCAAAAAAATGTAGAATGACCCAAACTCCTTAGCAGAGGAAATGCCAATGCAGAACTCGTCGTAGATTCTATGTTAGTGGATTGATGTCAGATCCTGAGTGCCAATCGTAGAAACACAAGCTACGAAAAGGAAACAAGACGAACTTTCGAATCAGATCCAATGACAACAATAGCAACGATAAAAAAGGGTTAACGATTGGAAACTCGGTACGTTGAACTGCCGATCTATCAACTTCATTGGGAATGTCAGCGTACTCGCCGATCTACTCAAGTAACGTACAGCACGTTATTTCGCCATTTTCGGCTTATAGGGCTACTCCTAGACCAATACAGAGCATGTCCGCTCTAAAATAGCACTACATTAACACGCAAGGCGAATAATAGTTCTATTTGGTTACCTGGGTAATGAAGGACAACGGGTTCGGCATCGTAACGCTGCAGGAAAGGTTCTGTATTGAACCCATGCACGGTATGAAAATTTAGAGATAATAATCATATTATTTACCAAAGATGCGGGCAGGTATTAGCTACCATTGTGATATAGGTGATATGAAGATGCACGTTATCAGTTGGTCGCCGGATGCCACCATTGCATACGCGCAGAATTTTTGGGAAGCATTACCGAACAAGGGTGAGTTTAATAATTGCTCGTCTAGGGGACTGCTGGAGTACAGTCGTCAGTCATCAAAGACGCAGCCTAGAAACGTGCCGTGTACAAGGAACGGAGTTAAAAACGATGGATTCGACTATAAAGTGTCACAGCCCGGGCGGTCATGCTGCAGCATGATAAGCGACAGAACAGAAGCGAAAGCAGCAGACCAATCTTTTTCTGGGTGAAAGGCCCGGAAATGGAACTGCCGTGCCGTTTTCAAGAAGCACCAGCAGTTCCAATCATGTGTCAAGGGTACCATGCTACAAGTCGTATGTATAGATAAAGAAAGGAACATCTTGATGGATAGACGTAAAGTGATCGAAAGTTGGAGCTAGCACTTCATCGAACAACTAAACCGGGTTAGGACACAAGCACGGTAATCCAAGAAAATGGAAGCTACGCGTACGTCATTGAAGCGGATGACGGTAATGAACCAACTTCCAAGTTGATGGTGGTTAAGGCCGGACGGGACGGTGGCTGAATCGTCCGCCATTGCTCTGTTGTTAAAAAGATGCAAATCTCAACTTCTACGTCATATTTTCGACTAGAAATTTGATCGTCCATTTGCTCACTTTCGGTGCACAATCGATTAAAGTTTCAGCTTCGTCAGTGCAGTAGAAAATGACATTTCCTTTTTCAAAATCGCGAGGCAAATTGTTAGAAAGAGAGGCAAGATAGCAAAAATTACACGTCGTCCCGTGTGGCCTTAAGGATGCCATCTCCCAATTCAAAACAGTCGAATCAAGTTGACGTTGCAGTTGTTTGATGAGTTCATTGACACTGATGTCTAGACAAGTTTACCATCAGTGCATCGATGATAAGCCTATAATCTGGAATCGAAACAACTACTTATCGAATGTGTGGAAGGAAGAAATATACACAATTCAATATCAGCATCAAAAAACGTTCACCAAAGTGGTCAATGATAGAAAATGTCACGACATTTCGTGAAAAAATGTCATCAAATTTTTCATTTCCACCATTTTCTATGCGAATTTAAATCCGTGAGCACTGAGCATCCGTTAAAATCAAGATATATTGAAGTCACACCATGATTTTTCAAGAGCACAAATCTGGATATTGAAATTGCGATGACATTTTCATAACATTTGTCATCCCTGTTTGTAGCTACCCGATCAGAAAGGCATAACAAAAATATAACAAAATTATATCAACGGTTGATAGATATATCACGGTTTGTTATATTTAGATATATTTGACAAAAATGATTTGAAACCCTGATTTTATTATATCAGAATTATAACAAGGTTAGTTATAATACAAATAAATTTATTTGGATCATGTCTATATGAACATTATAACAAACTCAGTTATAGTTTTGAAAATGCACTTTATGTCAAATGAACATTTTACAGGTGGTGTTTGGTACGCAGTTACGCCGCTGTGCGGTGCTACTGTGCTTGTAAAATACAGTAGTTTTAACAAGTTTGAATCATGATCCAGACCTTTAAGGGTCTATTCCAATTCGCGAATTAAGATTAATTTTTAATTAAATTTGACAGTTCGACACTAAAACATGAAAGTTCTCCAAAGGAAATAATTATCGAACAGTCAAATTTATATGAAAATTAATTTTACGCCAATTGGAACAGACCTTAAGAAAGCTCAGATAGATATTGTCGCGCTTATCTTGGATTCTCAGCCAGCTGCGTTCGAAACAGGCAGCATCAGATCGCGCCAGAATGCGCAAGTATAGTTTGTACACGGTGTGCACTTTGGCTAAAACTGTTTTTGCAGCCGCCGGGTGGGAGCTGTCACGTATACTCAGCCACCTTGTACAAATCAAAATGGGGCAATCTTTCCGTGATAAACTGCGGCTGGTTAACGTTGAACAATTCGTCATTGAAATCATCGCCGTCATCAAACATTTGAAAGCAGTTTTTTCGATCAAAACAAAAGTCTTTGCTATGAAAATATATTCGCTGTACTCCACATGAGGAATAGAATGCAGTGAATATATTTTCATGGTTGATGTTTTGATTTACAGCGAGGTAACTGCTTTCTACTTTCCGAAAAATGATGACGGATGCTTAAGCCTTAAGATCATCAGTATCTTAGTGATGACGCCACAATATGTAGGTCCTTGGTGAATGATTCTATATAGCATCGCACAACAACGTAGTTAAAAAAATAAGAAATGAGTATCCCAACAGTTGTCATTGTAGATAAGCCTGAGCCACACTAGAGTATCTAGTCAAATTGCATGCCCAACGTATTCCGTGATTTAACCCTCTTAAGATGTTAGATTTTTCGAACCACGATGGCGCAGTGAACGTTCAGCGTGCCTGTCTGGGTCATATTGACCCCATCATCCTACTAGGGTTGATGCAACTCTCAAACGGTCATATAAAGCTATGATAAGTGAGGCAACAAAATGGATATAAAAAGGATGACTTTCATTGAAACTGTTGACATTCCTGAAGTAAGTTTTAAGGTTCACAATCCTCCATAGGTTTTGCAGTTTGTAGTCCTATTCAAGATTATTTTAATAAATTATTCTGAAATTAGAAGTTTTATCATTGTTATTTCATTACCATGCAATTCATCCAAAATAATTCCGTAGAAATACAGCTTCTTATCATCTGCAAACATGTGGATGCACCCGATTCTTTTTTTTGCTCGGGTCTGGTTTTTGGTATAACTTTCATTTTTAACCGATTCTCATGAAATTTTGTACCCATGTAGACACCAATATTACTATTCGTGTACTGAATTTCACGAGAATCGGTCAAAAATTGACTGAGTTGTAGCAAAAACCAGACCCGTGCAAAAAAAAGAATCAGGTGTATTACATACTTTCAAAGATGATGGAAGGCCGTTGAAAAATAAGACTTACATCAATGGTCCTGAAACCAATCCTTGTGGCACTCGCGATAGAATACCAATCGGACTTCAATGATTTCCTTTAACTTGCACAGTTTGAAAACGTTTATTCAAATAGGATTTACTCAATGAAACAGAATCTCAACTGAAATCAAATAAGTGTGATAATCTGTGCAGTAGTTCAAATTGAGAAACTCTGTGAAAAACTTTTCAAAAACCAATCAATAGCAGAAGGCTATTTTTTTTACCAAAATGTTGATGGACATCGTCATGCATTTTGAGCAAATTTCGAAGCAGACACCGAATTGGTGCTTTCGACTAGTGGGGGAATTTCTTGTTTAAAGCACTGCTTGCAGTTCAGAAGGAATTTCTCAGCCTATCTTGATGCATGGGAAATTCCTTGCCTGAATCGCTCAAGAAATCGGTTCTTCGATCGCAGTACGCAGTAGCGAAGAAATGACAGTTCAAATGGCAGTCACCGAAGAAAGTTTCTGCCAGGAATCACTCAAGAAGTTTCTTGAGCGATTCCTTTCGAACTCGAAACAGCGCTTAACTGTTGAAAATAAAAACATTATTTGAGATCACGAGGCAAAGCGAACGAATAATTGCTTTAGTATGTTAATTGTTGTGTTGTATCATGTAAGGTTAAATATGTGCTTTAAACACTTATTTTTTATTTCACAAATCTGACAATCTCCAGAAATGCACACTAACGCCACGAAGCGGTGACATTTTCAATCGCAAGACTACTGCATAACTTTGCCATAGGCAGGAACTTCCTTGATGGTGAGGAACATTAGAGAGGGACGAATGACCACTAGGTTAAAGTCCCTCTTCAAAACCAAATACACACACAGGAACATTAGATAATTATTTAATAACACATGTCAAAATGTTCTAATTTAATTACTCGCTTGCACCAACAGAAGGTGAAATATCACTATTTTCACTGTTTAAGAGCCATTAACTATCTCTACAACTTTGATTAATATACGACACCTATTTCTGGTCTGAATCATGAGATAAAGCCAAAATGCTGAGCAAATTCTTGAGTTACAATTATAACTTAATTATATCCACTTTTGTTATTATTTCCTAAGATGACGTCATTGCGATCAATTGTTCGAGAACACTTTTATGTGACGTCATATTTTCTCTCCCGTGTACGTTGGACAAATGAGTCTATTTATAGACCAGCCGCCAAAACGAAGAACCACTTGATCATATGCCACCCTGCACTTCAAGTGATGAAATAGCCTCATTGATAAAGGCGCCGGATTTCAGATGGAGGCTGGCGTCCTAGGTTCGATTCTCGTCTGGGTGAGGGTTTTTTATATACTACGTAGGGCAAGTTTTTTATACAAAAAACTTTTCGCTATAAATAAATAACACTCTAAATAAAAATTACCCAAAAAATGAGTAAAAATTTACCCAACTCAATTTTTACCCAATATATTTATATCTGATTTATAACAAAATGTGTTATAATTTTTTGATCATTCCAATATTTATTATATCTCACGATGTTATAAATTTGTTAAAATTGTATCAACACCTGTTATAATTATGTTATGGCTAGAGCAAGTTCAGTTATATTTTTTGTTATTTTTACACCTAACCGGCGAATTTTATAACTCATTTTGTTATGAAAAATCTTTGAAATAAATAACTCAATCGGTTATAATTTTGTTATGCCTTTCTGATCGGGTATGGGCTATCTTTTTGAATTTCGAGGAATTGATGCGTCACTTAGATTTGATGAATTTATTATGAGAAGCTTCAAAATGTTCTTCTGAAATTATAATACAATATCCATAAATCAAGAGACACACAAGAGCTAAAATACAATCTTTCTCTGCATTTATTGCCGGGTCAGTCTAGCCAACCCCTTCCCGTGTCATTTCATCCACTACCGCACATCATATAAAACGCTAGCATTCTTACTCTGACCGCGGACCATGTTCAACGATGCAAAAAACAGCAAAACAGTGATTTCTTGCGACAGCCAGCGAAACCGATAACATGTAATTTAACACGAGTTAATCGTGCTTGACTTGTGTGCTGCTGAATGCATGCTCGTCGATGTGATTGTCAATCGGTTGCTGCTAATCAGCATCTAAGACATCCATTCCAGCAGCAGCACATTGAACCACATAAAACGTGACTCATCGAGGCGGCATTCGATGCATGCGATGACAATCAGCAGCAAGCAGTGTGGTCATCGATATTTTTTCTCCGTGTATTGCTTTTTCCTTTATGATTGCCAATCAATACGTAGTAGTATAAAAAAAGCATTGATCGTTGATGAGTCAGTAGCACTTATCAAGATTCTCCCAGAAGCACACACAACCGATGTTGTTCATCGGAGTCCATATTTTGCATTCATTGACAAAAACAATTTGGTCTTCCTGTTTTGCTTCTGATGGAAACCAGCAATTTCTTCGAAGTAGTCAGCCATGAATCACGTTACGTTCCACCATTCACGTCAAATGAAACAAATGGCCGGGGATTAGGTAGACCGGAATGGCAGATCGGAAAATTAAATTGGAAGAGAATATTTTTTCTCTCGTCCAGTCCAGCAGCTAGGCCCGGAGAAAATGAACACAAAGAAAGTTGCCAGTCGGCGGCGTAGGATGAAATATAAAAAAACAAGTTCGGTTTCATCCTCGGAAGAACTTTTGATTGAATCCTGGCAAGTGGCGGACGGGGCCGGGCAGCAATGAAGCAAAACGGAGGCTTTTTTGAGATGAAAGTTTTTCTTCCTTCGAGGCACACAAAAAAAAAACGAGCGGCTACCACTCAGTGATTTAGAGCTGTGTCTTATGAAGAACCAGCATTATGGACCACAAAAAGAGGCAACTTTGAAGCGGCATTGGTTTATTAGAAAACTTTGCATTGGATGGGTACTTTTTGCGGTAGAATATTGGGGAGTTTGACAGAAGAACGATTTATAATGGTTAACGAAGAGAATAATGATGAAAGGAATTCAGGCTGGTCGGCTACTCAAACCTGTGACACAAAATTTCGGTTTTTCGCAATTTTCCCGAAAGCTTTTTGTAGGATTACCTGATTTTGAATATCCATTGTTTTAGATCAATCTAAGAATATTGATTAAAGTTTTATCACTCTGCCGTTGCGCTTTCTGATTTGCTAACACCAAAAATGACTGAATTCTTCATACGTCACTCATCATCCTCGTTTTGTGACCATCACCACTGATATGGATATGATTATCATGAATCTCTTTTTCATCTCACAACGGTATGCAAAACGATGCATATATTGTTAGTACAAGCACGCAAGACATTACACATCCTATTCGTTTCGCATAGCTCCGTTAGAACGGAAAGTGCACCACGCACTGTAAACTCTCTCACTTTGCTCGTCATGAATCACTGCTCAGAGAGATTAGTAGTCTCTCGCAATGCGCCAGAAGTACACTCCGCAACAGGGATGGAAAATGTCGCGTAATTTTATGAAAAAAATGTCATGACATTTCTCTATTTACACCACTTACGGTGCATAATGCTGATTAGTTATGGATAATCAATAATGTCTTCGATTAAGGCGAAACTGGAAGCATTTCGTCACTTTTTGGTTTTTGATTTTTTATTAAATAACGAAGCAATATTTTCAAAATCGGTTTTCGTGCACATGTAAAGTATGGATCAAGGTATCTTCTGATTTTTTTTTGTAGTGGAAAATGTTTTTCGTTTTTGCAGAAACCATTTTTGAACAAAATTTCACAAAAAAATGATTTCTGTAAAAATGAAAAACATTTTCCACCTCAAAAAAATTCTGAAGACACCTTGATGCATACTCTACATGTGCACGAAAACCGATTTTGAAAATATTGCTTCGTTATTTAATAAAAAATCAAAAACCGAAAAAATGAAAAAAAATGCTTCCAGTTTCGCCTTAGTATTTCCTACTAGATGCAGTGAAATTAGCAAAAAAAAACGAAATGATATTTTTATGACATTTCTCATCCCTGCTCCGCAACCGCTATTGTTTTGAAAAGGCGAAGGGCGTATCTTTTCCGACCGTGATATGTTAGGTGATTCGTGTCACTTGCGAAAAATGACAACTGAAATCGAATGTAACGAATATGTCATGGTTTTCACGATAGCCTCGTAGCCATGCTGTTAGGGTTCCTAATAATCGTCCTAAGTGCTCACTATGTGGGGAGATGACTGTACTCTCTCAGAATTTCCTCCCGGGATTTCTGCTGGATTAAATCGGAAGGCAAATAATTTAAAATTCTTATAAAAAACCGCCATAGATTTATCTTCATAGAAATTACAACAAGAACTGCTCTGCATTTCGTTTTAAATTATAACAAGAACACATGGACTAAACATACATCATAAATTTAGTCGAGAAAGCAACCAAATTGTGTTATCTCGTCGTGGGTTTTGACGGAAATTTCTCCGAAAACTTCACAAAAATCATTTAGGAATTTCGCAATAAATAATCCTCCACAGTTTTCAATACTGTCGTTAATTACTAAAATAATTCTGCTGAACAGCTCTAATAAAAAACTATAAAACTCCAGGATCAATCAAGGAGTACTCCATGAATTGTATCAGAAGCATTTTTAAAAATTATCTTAAAATTCTTAAACTGAATCCGGCAGAAATTCATTCTATCTAGATATCCAGCAGAAATTCTTTCTAATCCATCAACATTTGTTACAAAACATTGTCAAATTACATCAGAAATTTTTGTAGGATGCCTGTTCCAATACCTGTCTAGTCCTCTAAAAAATGTTTTCGAGATTTCACCAGAAACTTTCCCACATTTTTTTTCAGCATTATTTTGGAAGAAAATTCTGAAGGATCTCTGATTCTGAGACCTCTGGAGAAATCACAAAAGGGATTTCAGTGAGAATCTTTGGAGGAATCGCAGGAAGGATTTGTATAGGAATCCTTGAGGAGACCTCTTAGGCAATCTCAGAAAGAGCTTCAAGAGGATTTTTCCAAAGATTTCTCCACGGGATCAGAGTTTAAAATTTTCAATTTCAATGAGTGAAATTCAACCTGAATTTTGAAGATTCTCAACTGAGGGATCAAAATAAAATTCATTTTGATGAATGAATTTTTCCACCTATTCATTCATTTTTCTGTCACTGACAATTTTCACTGAGAAATAAAACTGGACCGTAACTCCCTATTATACTTCCAATTACCTCAAAACTTGTGTATAGTAGTTAATTAGAATATTAATTATGTTCTCTGTTTGTCCATTAAGTCGGATTGTGCGTCTGTTAACAGAAATTGGACATTTTACGACATGCGAAAAAATATTCGTGACAGAGAATTGAGTGAAAAAAGAAAGGCATTCAGCTGACAATGAATGTGGCCAAACACGAATGAAAAAATGAGAATGTCAATCTTCACTTTCAATCTTTGAATTTTTTACTCTCTGCACGGGATCCTACAAAAGTTTCTTTTGAAGTCAAATGTCTCCGAGAATTTCTCCAAGAATTTGTTGAGAAATTCCTCTACGAAATCTTCTTGGAATGCCGATTACTGTAGAAGTTCTTTCTGTGTTTTCTTCAGCGATTTTTCACAAAAGATTCCTCTACGAATTCCTGTTTGAATTTCACCAAGAATGCGTGCTGGGTTAACTGTATGAATCACTCATGTGATTCCTACAGAGATTTTTCCAAGGATTCCTTCAGGAATTCCTTTTAGAATACATCCAAGAATTTTTCTGGGATTAATTCTCTCCTAAGGGTTAAAAACTGCGAACATATCTTGAGTAAATGCTTAAAGAAATCCTGGTAGGAAATTTCTGGATGTATTTCGAGAGGAATTCATAAAGGAATTGTTGAAGAAATCCCATGAGAAACCCCTAAAGGAATCATTGGAACATTTTTTTTTTTTGAGAAAAGCAAGCAATAATTTCTCGTTTAATTCAGGGCTGTTACAAATTTTCCAAAATATCATCCTCGAACAGGGAACAACTTGAAAATTAGAAGACACATAATGTTGAATAATTGGCAAATTGAGAGATTAAATTGTAAAAAAAAACACGTTTTGGAGGGATTTGAATCCACGACTCCGTATTCGTTAAACCGGCGCTTTTACCAACTAAGCCACATAACAGGGAACGTAACAATTCTGCGGAATAGAAAATCAAATTGACTCCAAGCGAACACCATGAGCACTCCTATTTCCACAAATCCAACTCTCTTTCGGCTTAGATGCCAACCTCAACACGCTCTCTCTTGTTGGCAACAAAGCCGAAAGAGAGATGGAAGTGTGACAATGGAAGTGTTCATGGGGTGGGCTCGGAGTCAGTTTGGCTTTCTATTCCGCAGAATAGTAACCTGTTCTGTGGCTTATTTAGTTGGTTAAAGCGCCGGTCTAGCGAATACGGAGTCTTAGGTTCGAATCCCACCAGAACGCGATTTTTTCACAACAAGTTTTTCCCAGTACGTTTCGACTTACCAGTAAATTTGTATAAGGCTGTAAAAGGACAACATAGAAATGTGTTTCCTGGAGGTGTTTCCGGAGAACTCTCAAATAATAGAATTCTTGGACAAATCCTGGGATTCATCTGAAGGAAGTCCTGGATGAATCGCTGGAATGTATTCAAAACGAAATGTCTGGAGGATTTCATGAAGAATTTTGTAGAGAAATTCTGGGAGTAAACTCTGGGAGAATTCCGAAAGATTCTTCCCTATGTGAATTCCCAAAGGAATCTTTGAAAAAAGGTCTGAAAGCGCTTCTAGCATGTTAGTACTCACTTGTTCAAAGTAAGTCACGGTGGCTTCTGAGCAACCAAAATCCGCGCTGTCGTGACTCTTGATTGACATGTGTGTTGCTTGGAAGAATCTCTAAAGAACTTATTGTTAGAATTCATGTTGGATTCCCTGTATGAACTCTTGAAGAAACTGCAGAAGGGCCTGAAGGAATTCCTGGAAAATTTTAAGGCAACTTCTTCGAGAAATTCCAAGAGAAATTTGTAGAGAAATCCCTACACAAAATTCGGAAGGAAACCCTTGGTGAAATTCCTGAAGGAATCCAATAAGAAGTCCTAAAACAATCGTTGGAGGAAACTCATGAGACAATTCCTAAAGGATTCCCTTGACAAATTTTTGGAAGAATCCCTGGAGGACTTTCTAAAGGAACACCCTCAAAACATCCTTGGAAAAACTTCTAGATGAATCTCTGGAGGAGTCCCTGAAAGCACCAATGGATAACTTCATGAAGGGTTTCCCGGTGAAAAAAAAAACAATTTTCAGAATATATTACAGCATGAATTTCTGAAGGAATTCGTTTGCAGGACCTGCAAGGGGTACTCTTGAAGGACTTCATGGATGGATTCTTGAGCAAATCCGTGGATGAA
The DNA here is from genome assembly GCF_035046485.1 of Aedes albopictus. Lineage (NCBI taxonomy): Eukaryota > Metazoa > Arthropoda > Insecta > Diptera > Culicidae > Aedes > Aedes albopictus. The sequence continues at coordinate 21,737 of NW_026917456.1, forward strand.
CTCCTCAAAGGTTACTTGAAGATAATAGTGAAAAAAAAATCCTGGATGACTTTTAGTACAAATTCCTGACTCCTGTATGCATCCCCCTTAAATTATCTTGAAAATTCCAATACAAATCGCTAGAGGTTCTTCTTCTGCTTCGTCTTCATGACTCTACGTTCCTACTGGCCTCTCTTCAACTCAGTGTTCTTTGAGCACTTCCACAGTTATTAATTGAAGGGCTTTCTTTGCCTGCCATTGCATGATTTTTTGTACATTGTGGGGCAAGGACACTATGATACACTATGCCCAGGGAGTCTCCGGATTGTCGATCCATAGCCTTAACTACTAGCCTAACTGGAGATCGCTGGAGGTATTCCTCGAGGAACCCTTGAAGTTATTCACAAAACACTTTAGATAATCCTGAAGAAAATCTTGGGTGCATCCCTGCAAAAGATGATGGAAGGATTTCTGAAATTTTTCAAGGAACACCTGAATAAATTAATGAAGAGATCCCGAGAGGAATTACTGAAGGAATCACTAGAGGAATTGCTAGAGCAATCCCTGGACGAAACCCTGTAGAAATTCCTGGAAGGAATGCCTGGAGGAATACCTGGAGGACTTCCTGCAAGAATCCCTGGAGGAATTTTTGAAAGTGTACCTGGAGGAATTCCTGGGGAAATCCCTGTAACAATTCCCGAATGAATTCCTGGAGGAATCGCTAGATGAGTTCATGGTGAATTTCTGGAACGATCGTTAGACGAATTCTGAAGGGAATCCTGGAGTAATTTCTCAAGATATCTCTTGAAGAATTCCTTAAGAAATCCCTGGAGGAATTCTTGGAGAAATCCCTAGAGGAATTCCTGAAGGAATCTCTGGAGGAGTTTCTGGAGAAATGCAAGAAAGATTTTCTGGTGGAATCTTGAGAAATACCTTGAGAAATTCCTTGAGGAAGTTTTGGAGAAATCCCTGAAGGAATTTTTAAAAGTTTTCCTGGAGGAATTCCTGGGGAAATCCCTGTAAAAATTCCTGAATGAATTTCTAGAGGAATTCCTGGAGAAATATCTGTATGAGTTCATCGAGAATTCCTGGCACGATCGTTAGACGAAATCTGGGAAGAATCTCTTGAGTAATTTCTCAAGATAACTCTTGAGAAATTCCTTAAGAACTCCCTGGGGGAATTCTTGGAGAAATCCCTAGAGGAATTCCTGAAGGAATCTCTGGAGGAGTTTCTGAAGAAATGAAAGAAGAATTTCCTGGAGGAATTCCTAGAGAAAATTTTAGAACATTCCCTGGATGAATCTTGGAATTCTGGGATTAATCTTTATAGAAATTTCTGAACAAATCCCTTGAAAAAAATCCTTGAGGAAGTTTTGGAGGAATCCCTGGAGGAATTTTTAAAAGTGTACCTGGAAGAATTCCTGGGGAAATCCCTGGACCGATTCTTAGACGAATTCTGGGAGGAATCCCTGGAGTAATTTCTCAAGATATATCTTGAGGAATTCCTTAAGAAATCCCTGGAGAAATTCTTGGAGGAATTCCTGAAGGAATCTCTGGAGGAGTTTCTGAAGAAATGAAAGAAGGATTTCTTGGAGGAATCCCTAGAGAAATTTCTGGAACAATCCCTGGATGGATTCCTGGATGAATTCTGGGATGAATCTTTATAGACATTTCTGAATAAAACCCTTGAGGAAGTTTTGGAGGAATGTTCGAAGGAATTCCAGGAATATTCCCTGAAGCAATTCTTGGGGGAATCTCTGGAAGAATCAAGTAATGAATCCCTGGATAAATGCATGAAGCAATTTCTTGTGGAATTTTTGGAGGAATCTCTAAAGCAATTTCTGCAAGAATGCCTGGAAGAATTCCTAGAGGAATCCCTGGATGAATTCCCGGAGGAACGCCTAGAAAAATGTCTGGAATAATCCCTGGAGAAGTCCCTACAGAAATCCCTTGAGGAATTCCTGGACAAATCTCTGGAGGAACTCCTAGAGAAATGCCTGGAGGAAAACTTGGAGGAATGCGGGAAAGAATTCCTGTAGGAATCCCAGATGGAATCCTTGAAGGAATTTTTGGAGGAAGTTTTGAAGGAATTCCTGGATAAGTTCCGAGAGGAATTCCTGGGGAAACTTCTGAGGTAATTCTTGGACAATTTTTGGAGGATTACCTTGAAAACCCAAGCAACACACTTGGTTACAAAACAGTGACGGTAGCGTATGTAAGGGTTGCGCAGTAAGTCACAGTGACTTCTGTACCACTCTTACATACGCTGCCGTCACTGTTTTGTAACCATGTGTGTTGCTTGGGAAATTGCTGTATGAATTTCTGTGTTAATTTTTAGAGGAATTCTTGAAGGAATTTTTTTGAGGAGTCCCTCAAGAAATTTCTGGATGAAATTCTGAATGAATGCCTGGAGAAATTCCTGGAGGAATCCTAGAAGAAATCCCTGGAGGAACTCCTGGATAAATGCCTGGAGGAATACTTGGAGGAATGCCTGGAGCAATTCCTGATGAATGTCCTGGAGGCATGTCTGGAGGAATTTTAGAAGGAATCCCTTGAATAATTTCTAAAGGAATCTCTAGGAGCAATCCCTAGCTCCTGGAGGATTCCTACCAAAACTTTTTAGAGGAATCTCAGTAGCAGTGCTGGAGCAGGAATTTCTGCAGGAATCCTAGGATGAGTTTAATATGGCAATGTCAGAAAAGTTCTTGGACGAATTTTTGCAGAAATACCTGGAGGAATCCCTAGTGGAATTCGTGGAGAAATCCTTGTAAATCTTCTGGAGGAAGCACAAGAGGAATTTGTGTAGGAATTTCTTGAGGTGTCTCAATGAGAGTTTCTGGAGGAATTCCAACAGAGATTTCTGGAGGATTTTCGAAAGCAATAGTTGAAGGTATCCTTGGAGGAATCACTGGAGGAATTTTTACGAGAATAGTTAGAAAAATCCCTGGAAAAAAATATGAAAAAGTTCTTTTAGAAATCTCCAGATGAATTACAGGAAGAATTCCTGAGGAAATTTCAGGTGGACTCACTGGAGGGATCCCTGGAGGGCTTCTTGCAGGAATGGGCTCATGTAACCCATCCGTCTCCAAAGGGTTCAAATGATACTTTTGACAAATTCTACATTTGCCTTTAACGTAAACCTATGAAGGTCAGCAGTTTCTACTATGTTAGGCACCAATCAGGAAATGACCAATTAGAGGTACTATAACCTTACCACACGCCAACTATTCTCCAAAACACATTTCTCATCCAATTAGCTCCCTAACACTATTGTCAAATTACACT
>NW_026917457.1:0-25000 GCF_035046485.1 Aedes albopictus
TAAGGTATTTATCCAAGCGGCCTACAAGAGATTTCGCCAGGAGTTTCTCTAAAAATTACGCCTGTAGTTCCTCCAGAGAATTCTTCAGATATTCTTCCAACGATTCCCTCAGTTTTTTTTTCCAAGGATTCCTTCAAGAATTCCTGAAGAAATTACGCAAATTCTTGCTTCAACAATATTTTTAAAAGTTTCTAAAAGGATTCTTGCAGAAATTTCACCAATGAATCGTTAAGCCAATGTCTTCCTTCAAGAAAATCTTCTAGGGTTCTTTCAAGAATTATTTCGTTAATTCTTCCAAGGATCTATCCAGAACTTATCAAAATACTGTTTCAGGAGTTCCTCCAAAGAGTCCTTTAAGGATTCCTCTAGGGACTACTTCAGTAATTCCTCAAGGATATCTCTTAGGTTCTAATCATTCAAGAATCCCTTTCTCCAAGTATTTTTTCAGGCATTTCACCGAGGATTTGGAACTGGTCTGGAATTGCTTCAGATTTTTCACAATAAAGAACTCCTGCAGATCTTTTTCCATGAACTTGTTTGAGGATTCCTCAATGGATTCAATACGGAATTGCGTTCAAGGACTCTTCAAGAATTCATCTTCAAGGATTCCATCGAGAATTCCTAAATAGATTTCTCAAGAAATTTTCCAAAGCTATATTCAGGAATTCATTTGAGGATTCCTTCGAAATTTTTCCGAGAATTTCCGTTATGGTTCATACTGGAGTTCATCCATGATTGCTTCAGGAATTCATCCAAGGATTCCACTTGGTCATTCTACTATTTAACATAAACGACCTTTTGTTTGACTTGCTGCAGACCAGAATCTCGCTGTGCTCAAAGTGTGCACAAAACTTTATCTTTTTATCGCGAGTCTCCTCCGAGGATCTTAGAGCATTGTGCAGTACTTTGTAACTGTTCGTGCCAAGTAGAGGCGTAACACTATCGTCACGTAATGCGTCGGGTCACGTTGCCTACCAAAGCTTCCACTATTTGAGCGTCATAAGGGCCTGTCCATAAACTACGTAGACTCAGAAAGGGGGACGGGGGGTTCTGGCCAAAGTCTACGGCCCATACAAATTTCGAAAATTTTGTATGGACAAAAGTCTACGAGGGGGGAGGGGGGGTTCTTAGATTGCCAAAATTGAGTCTACGTAGTTTATGGACAGCGCCTAAATAAGACTACTGAACAACTTTGCCGAAGGCATCAGTAGGTCGGCTCCAGAGGCACGTTCTCCTCCAGGCATAGACTTCCGGGGTAATAAAATAATTATGAAATAAAACATGTTGTGATCAAAGTGTGCAATCCTTATCGATAGAAACGTTGAGATCCAGTCCCAGGTTCAAAACACTATGATTAAAAAAAACAAAGTGGAGAAATTTGGAATCTGCCGGTTATAATTTCAGAGGCATTGCAGGGCGACTCAGAGCATTTCCGATGGCCTCAGAGGGTTCTAGAAAGTTTTTGTTTGCGTTTCAGGGCGTTCAGGAACGTTTCAGGAGACTTCAAGGAGTTTTAAGAGATATTTCAGAGCGTATTAAAGAGTTTCAGGGCGTTTCAGAGAAAGTTCTGGGAGTTGCAGGGTGCAAGGTGCATCCGATGAGGATTTTCAGGGTTGTTTCCGGGGAATTCATGAAGGTTTTAGAAGCGTTACGTGACACTTTAGGAAGTTTTAGATGATTTCATAATGGTTTCAGAGGGGCTACAAAGAGGTATCAGATGGGTTCCTTGGATATTCAGGAATATTTCAAGCGGCTTTAGGATGATCATTAGGTACGTTTCAGCGCGTTTCAGGTGATTTCAAATAGATTCGTGGTGTTTCTTTGCTCTCGAGTCCAGCGCGGGTTTATAAGGGGTTCGTCCGCAAGTTTGGCAAGTTTTAAGAGATTCCAGGGCCTAAAACTCATAAAACCCTCTCTACCACTCTTGAAACTATTTAAATCCTTCTTCTGAAATGCATCTGGAACCCCTTGTCCCCCTAAAATACCCTGTAAAGCCCCAGTATTTTTTTGGAATTTTGTGTAACTCTCTGAAACGTCTATAAAGATCCTTTTGAAACTCTGAAACTGAAATTCATAAAAACGGCCCATATAGCCGAGGCGGTAAACGCACGGGTATTCAGCATGACCATGCTGAGGGTGACGGGTTCGATTCCCGGTCGGTCCAGGATCTTTTCGTAAAGGAAATTTCCTTGACTTCCTTGGGCATAGAGTATCTTCGTGCCTGCCACACGATATACACATGCAAAATGGTCATTGGCAGAGGAAGCTCTCAGTTAATAACTGTGGAAGTGCTCATAGAACACTAAGCTGAGAAGCAGGCTTTGTCCCAGTGAGGACGTTACGCCAAGAAGAGGAGAGGAGGAAAAACGCCCTTTGAAAACCCCCTAAAATAAAAGACACATGAACACGGGTAATGCTCTCCAATAAGAAATCGTAACCCCAGCGCAGAGTAGTCTATCAGCCCATGATCCAGTGCAATCAACTTAAGAGCGTAACAGCCAAAAATTACACTGTTCAAAAACCCCACCGCAAAGACATCCCACAAAGAACAGCAAACACAACCGGCGAGGATAATTTGAAAGCACTTAAAATCTGTGTAACCCAAGATGGATGCGCGCCTAATGCTCTCGTTATTTCAAGAGACTTGAAGATCTGTCCCTCTTTGGCTCTTTCTGACTGAACTGACTGACTCGACTGACTGTTGGTGGTGTAGTAGTTATGGTATAATTTTCTCGTACTTTTTCACACATTTCCCCTCGCGACGACGACGACGACGACGTAAGCGACGAACAGCAAAGGGAACGATTCAAGAACGTCGAGATAATTTCTTGACTCTTCAGTCAGACTTGGGACGGGACGGGATCTCGGGCCACATGTACACAATGTTGCCTTTCACCAGCGTAGCGCAACGGGAACAGCAACAGCAGCAGCGACAATTGAGAAGATGTTTTATCTCGCCTGGCACATGATAGTCAAGTGGATTTTTATGCCCGGAAGAGAAGGCTAAACTTGAGCGCGTTTCGGGGAGAGCGACACAGCACCGACATTTGGATTCAAGTGGATTTTCAGGGATTACCGAAACATAAATTTTGTTTGGCGGTGGACTGGAGCTGGAAGATTTAGATTTGTGAATTTTATTGGCTACAAGGAATTTTCGGGAGTTAGCCTTCAGCAGTTATGATTTATGGTTCGGTTCGATAAGAAAATGGTACCTACGGATCTATCAGTGAATTGAGGCGATAGGTTGCGTCATCATTAGTGAATCTGCTGTCAATAAATTATTCTTACCTGAAAAGATAAAGAAATAGATAAAATTAGTACTTCTTGCGAATTTTGATTTTTTATTTTTAACACACTTCTCAGAATCGTACATTGTGATAATTGAACTAATGCTGATACAGTGTATTGGTTCCCTTGTTAAGCATGTGGCTCCCATTTTCGTCCTACGAAAAACAAAGGATTGAAGCGCTGTTTGTTTTGTTTCTTATTTTTGTATTTTTGTTAGAAATGGGAACCCATGAACTAAAAAAGAACGGAATCTATCAGTGCCATAATCGCTTGTTTTCGGATAGGATGAATATGGGAGCATAAGATTACTGATGGCATTCATACCCTATTACATGTTTAAAAGCAGTATTAATAAAGCAACCCAAACTAAGTGATTGATAATACCAATAAAATTAGGCGAGAATTATATAACTAAAATAAACACCGTTGTCGCCCAGGAAATAACACACAAACTATTCATCAAGCTAGAATTAGTTATTCGTCATGGAGTCAAAAACGCCCCAAGGAATAGCGTGTCAACCGGTCAGCCACTAAATGTGTCCGCTCCCGGAAGACCAAACAAAAAAACGCTACCTTGACTGCACATCAGCCACTTATAATCAGTGTAATTATGATTACCCGATCCTAATCGGGTAATCAATAATAATTAGGTACAAGCAGTGAAATGGTACATTTTGAACTCCACCACGAGAACGCATTATGCACCTGTTGGGTACTTTAGAAGAAAAAAAACGACGACCAACCTGCGGGAACCAAAGCTGCAAAAAGTGAAATAATCCACTCCAGTCCAGAGCAAAGTAATAGCTTTCACTCGGTATAGGTACCTACTGGAAAAAGCAATCAACTCAGCTGAAGGGGGAAAGAGCCGATAGTAGATGTACTTCGTCACTACGACGAAGATTGTGCGAATTGCACCATCAGAGTTGCCACGGCCATTAACGGGTCGAATGGGTTTACGATATTTTCTCCAACCATTGCGGAGGAATAGTTTGCTAAGTAGTATTATGGGATCCCGTGGTCGTCGTTATGGATCACCCGGTAGGATAATTGGCAATTATTATGGCGATCAGCACCGCACGAGATTGATAGCGCAGATTCCGTACGGGGTAACGGAGCTGGAAGTTGCAATTCTAAGAGCACTAGTTACAATGATACACAAAATTATCGGGACCGGCAAAATTTTCACTTTTCAAAAAAAAATGGTTAGATAGCTGTAACTTCTAAAAAAATTACCGTAAGTTGATCAACTAATTGTGTATCAATGGTCCAATTTTGGGAAAGAGCGGGCTATTCTACATGAAGTAAGAAAAGTTCTAGAAAAAGTCTAAATTATCCGGTAGCCAACTTTGAACTGTTATATCTCCGGATTCAATGAATCAAATGCAATGAAATTTTGAGTATTTATGACTTATATGATAAGTTTTAAAAAACTTTTGACATAACCTAAAATTATTCACACGGAAGAAAATTATAGCGTTTAGATTAATTTTCTGGTATAACACCAAATAATAGAAAATTTCAACATCGCATCAATATTCGAGATGGTAGTTATAGTTTATTTAAATTCCCTCGAATTGACTTTAATATGAATGTGGTTTGAAAGGAAGTAACTAAATAACCGGCAATAAATTTGAAAAGTAATGGAAATCATATTAAAATAAGACCAAAAAACTGAAAAATCATAAAATAAATTAAATCGTTGTAACCTTTTTCTTGTTAATAATTTCAAGTCTAGAATTAAATTCCAAAGCTAAATAAAAAGTCATAAATGCGCAAAATTTTATTGCATTCGGTTTATTGAATCCGGAGATATAACAGTTCAAAGTTGGCTACCGGATAATTTTGACTTTTTCTAGAATTTTTCTTACTTCATGCAGAATAGCCCGCTCTTTCCCAAAATTGGACCATTGATACACAATTAGTTGATCAACTTACAGTAAAAATTTTAGATTTTTCTATGCGCTTTTCAAAAAGTTACAGCTATTTGATTATTTTTTGAAAAGTGAAAATTTTGCCTGTCCCGATCATTTTGTCTATCACCTATAGGGTAATTCGCCAATTGTTGAACGGTTAGTACCGGCATTTTGGTTTCGGTTTGTTTTTCCGTGCATAGTTCCACTTTAGTTGAAAAATATCCAGAGAACGTCTAGATCTACTTATCCATTATACTTCCAATTGAATTTGTATTCCCTTAAATTCCATTTTCTAAGAGAAAATGGAACATTTGTATGGGAAGTCTATAACCCAAATGTTGGACGCTTCCCTAAGCTATCTCATCCTAATGTTGGACGGTTCTCGCCAATTGTTGAACGGTTGAAGTAATTGATGACGTATAACCCGACATCAACCTATCATTCACCTGTTTTTATTTTGGCCACCAAACCCAACATAGACCCAACAGTTATCCGATGTGAGTCCAACAGTGATCCAACATTTGATAAAATTTGACCCGACTTTGACCCGACATCCGATATTTTTTCACTCTGGCGGATTTTTTCAGGTTTTTCGTGTTTTGTACCCAGCTAGTCCGAGCTAGTGACAATTCATTTGAATGACAAGTAATCGCACATTTGAAGAGAGCTCTAGTGGAGTGAAACCATTTTAAGCATGACTAGATGCAAAAATTGCAGAGAAGATTTGATTAGAAGCGAAATCGATAGAAGAAAAGTACGCCTTTAAAAGCCCCTGAAACTTTTCTGGAAACCCATGGGACCCACTCAACCCCCAAGAACACTCATGGGACGACCCTGAAATACCTTGAAAACCCATGGGTTGCTCCTGAGCCTCCTGGAACGCCTTAAAATACTCCTGGGAGCCCCTTAACACTCTGAATTCCTCTTGAACACCTCTGGAACGCCCTTGAAACCCATTGAAAACCACTGGAATCTTTCTGAAGCCCACTGGTACACCCCTAGAACATCCCTGGAACGCCCTTGAAACCCCCAGAAATGCACGGTTAGGTAAAGTGAAAAAAAAATTCTAGCAGTCATGCTAACATCGTAGGTTATGCCAGTGTTCAACAATTGGATCATGGATGCATAATTATAGTGTGATAAGAAAAATATTTTTTCAAATTAAATTACAATGAAAATGTGGTTTTAAACAAAGCTAAACTGTTAATTACATCCTTCCAGTTCTTGTAACTATGGTGTGCCTTTGATATTTGTGATCGATTTGCCCGCAAAGCTTATTTCGTAACAGCAATTTCTTAAAATTAATCTTAAGAATTGTGCAGTTTTCGTGTCATCAGCGGTACAAAATTTTTAATCAATTTTTTTGACGTAAAATATGTATAATTTTGTAACTTAATTAAATTAGAGCAATATCGTGACCCACATGTATATACATTTACATCTTACGTTTACGTTGGATGAAAATTACTTAAGTAAGATTTGTAATAAAATATTCAGAAACTGTTCAACATTTGGGTAGTGTTCAACAATTAGCGAATTACCCTATATCGATATAATATTACTTTTTTTTTAGATTAATGAAATAGATATTGAATTTTTCAGTGCTTGAAAAATGAAGCGTTTTTCCCAAACGAAGCAAAATTTGCTCCACTTTGAGCGGCGCTTTTCAATAAGGGGCGACAATCCACTGAATTATTTTCACATTTTGACTTCGCTGCAGCAAGTGAGCATGAATGGTCATCAGTCAGTTTGCTTCACAAGCCAACCGGCCAATGAGGACCAGCAGTCAAAGTTGGTTCAGTTTTTCTTTGCTTCCTTTGCGTGTTCTTTCGTAGTGGTTGCTAGCGCTGATAACTGGTCCTACTTCTCATATTCACTCAGATTTAAGTTATGTGAGTTCCATAAACTCCACATGGATTGTTTTTGGAATGTTTGCAATGCATGGGATGTCCATCTTTTATGTTCTGTTCTTTCCAGTTGCAATACAGGAGGGACTCGATTATCCAGAGTCGCGCTCTGAAGCTTCCAGAAATATGTCTGTTGAACAGAATATTGAGTATATAGCTGAAATTTTGACATTTTGCCAAATTAATTTTGATAAGTAATCAGTCAAAATTTCAAAATTTGACTCCGGATAATCGAGTTCGACCTCCTATAATAGTCAAATAAGCCATAAATGGAACATCATGGAGAATATTGTAGTGGATTTTACAAAGACATTGGTTGCACGCACATCTTGGAGGACTTTTTTTTAATAAAATTTCTTTTCGCAAATCATCGAGTGTTTGATCGCAGCTTTAGAGAAACTTCTGACGGGGTTTTCAAAAATATTTCCGCTTTGAATTCACACGTATGTCTCAGTACTTTGAGGAGTTTTTTTGTATCGTATTTGGAAAAATTCCAGTTTTTTTGAAAACATTCTCGCAAACCGGTACGCATTTTTGATTAATCGGTGGCAGTTCTTGGAAAAATCTGACACTCTTGAGATGTTTTCTGTATGATCCATTTAAGAGCAATTAAAATGTTAGAAGTTTTTTTAGGAATGTCTGGCGTTTCAGCAACTCATTCAGATGATTTATTCCAATCCAAATGCTTCTGAGTTCAATTCTGAACAATCTTACGAATAATCAAACAAACGATAAAAGCAAAATAAAACCATTCTGGTCGATTTATGACGGTCTTCAGAATCTCTTCAAAACAAACTATGCTTCAAATTGTGGCTTAGGAAATGTCTTGATAGATGTGACCTGAAACATAAAATGTCTAAGGCTGGTCAGGGTGTCTATTTAGTAAACAAAAATAAATTTCGTTATTTTTCAGTTTTTTTAGGGCGGAATTTTAAAAGTTTATTATTAACAAAATTGCTCAAATTTTATAAAATTTATACCCTTTCCAAGAAATTCTATCAAATCGTTGCATTGTTTCAAAAACTTTTTTCCTAAACTCCTTCGAATATAACACAGAAAACGGTTATCCAAATATTAACACAAAAATCGGTCTCCGAATATTTCAAGATTTTTCCCGGTTTTCTGGTTAATTGAAAGAAATTGCTTTAACATATCCATCTATTTTTTTTAAAGAAATTACATTCAAAAACTCAAAAAATATATTCAGGAGTCCAATCAGTCCATCCATCATTGAATTTCCAAATTCTATCCATGATTCTTCCTTGAAATTTTTCCAGGATTCCTACGCAGTTTCTTACTGAATTCTTCCCACAGTTCTTCCTTGATTTTAGTTTGAGGTTTTCCAGAGTTTTTTTTCTCCCAAATATCCATCTTACGGGTGTTTTACGCATCCACTCTCATAAATAGTTCCTTCCGAGATTTTTTCAGTGTTATTTCACTATTTCTGAGAGATGTTCCAAAGATTTCTATTAGAGCTCCTTCCAGGATTTCTGCATACGTTTTCTTACGGGGTCTCTGCTGGAGTACCCCGGAATTTCATCTAGAGGTGTTCACTATTTTATTTCTAATTAGCAATCCAGAGGATCTGGAGATCCTTCCTATATTTATCCAAATTTCTTTCAGGAATTTCTCTTAGTGGATTTTCAGGATAGCTTTCCAACAGTTCCTAACGGTTTTTTGCAGAAGCTCTTCCAGGGATTTCTTACAGATAATTTTCCGATCTTTCTCTTGGTTTCGCTAATAATTCTTTGCGAAGTTTTTCGCAAGATTTTACCTGGATTGTTTCCATTATTTATCTAGGAATTTTTCACAAGGAATCTCTTGAGTCCTCTTCTTCTCTTAAGTCATACCAGGAGACATTCTGAGAAAAACTTTTTGAAAATCCCTGCAAGAGCTCCGGGAGCAATCCCAAAAGGAGCATCCAGAAATTTTGGGAATAATCTCGAGAAAATATGTAAAAAAATAATCTCAGGTGGATCACTGCAAGAAATCCGGTAAACGATACAAGGCCTGGGAAAAGCTCTGAAAGAACACACGTAAAGAACAACATGAGAAGAATCAGCAATAGCTCCAGCAGGAATTCTCGAAGGCATTCGAATCCATTAGAAGAAATTTCGGAGTAAATCCAGAAAAACTCTGAGATACATCCCGGAACAGGACTAACACCTGAAAGAAGTCCCGGGAGACACTCTTAGAGATACATATCTTAGATGAAACTTTAGAACAAACCCCAGATGAAACTTTCACAGGTGAAACTCAAATCCAGGGAGAAACTCAAGAAGAAAGTTCACGGAAGTTTTTTAACGAGATTAAAGGGTAACCTTCGGATGAAATCCCGAGAGGAACTGCTGCTGGAAATTCTTGAAAAGCTTTTTAAGAAATCCTTGAACGAGCACCTATATAAATCCCAGGAATAACTCCTGCAGCAGGCTTGGAAAAAATCCCGGGAAGATCTCCTGGGGAAGTCCCAAAGGGAACACCGGAAGGAATCGCGAATAATCTTCAAGAGGAATCCAAAGAGAAACTCTAGGAGTGTGATATGAAAATCCCACGAGAATGTCTTTGGGCTGCTCTCAGGAGGAACTCCGGGAAAAACTCCACGAGGGACTTTGGTAGCAATATCGGAAAAATCTCGGAGCAAATTCTGTAGAATATCCGGAGGAATCGGTCGGCATTCAGGTATCGTGGAAGATTCTCAACGAAAAAAAAATGTTCGAATATTGGAAAATTGTTGGTAGAAGTTCGGAAAAATCTCCGGGAAGAATTTAAAAAGGAATACCAAGAAAGATGGAGTGAAAAAATAAGAAAGAAACGTTGTAAGAAATCCAAGAAGGCATTCGAAGAGGTATTTCTAAAATAGTTCCAGAAAGTAACCCTGGGGAAATTTCTGTTAAAATGTTTGAAGCAGAATTTCTAGATGGAGATACACTCCATTTCAACAATGTAGTAAACTCTGTGGACTCTACTTCCGAGTAGATCTACTCTTCAAGTAGGCTCAGTGTACAAGTTACGTATCGCTATAGTACCTCAAATTCACCTCAGTAGATTTTCAACCCTTGAAGATGCAAATCAAAAAGAAAAAATCGTGAACAGATCTCGTTCACAAATGATGTTTGCAATCATTCAAACTTCATAATTTGCTCAAATTATGATAGGGTATCGCGCCACTTGGGCGGTGGTTCTATATTCGTCTGTTTGCCACTATAACTCAGTCAATTTTGAACCAATTGACTTGAAATGTTGTACACGGGTAGATACTATACCTATCTCACCACATTCCAAAAGTTGTGCCAATCGGTTCAAATTTGACTGAGTTATAGTGGAAAACAGACGAATATAGAACCACCGCCCAAGTGGCGCGATTCCCTAGAAATAAATAATTTTCCTTAACTTTTCGGCTTCCTAGCACCCTATTTCGCCATCGTGCACCAGTTATGGCTAATCCCATAAGGAATGCATGTAAATAGGGCGAAGTAGAATCCAAATTAATAAACGTGTCCATAACTGGGGCAGGTCTCCAATTCTTTATTTATTCTTTGTTCGCTTCATCTGACATGTGTCTTAATGAAGGCACACGCCGTACTTAAAGTAGTTTTGGCTCCGTTTCTATATTTTCCTGTAAAGTATGAAAACTAATCAATCATTTGACATATCGATGACATTCGTCGGTCTTCTTCTTCTTCTTGTAGAAATAGTTTTCCTTAGGTAGTGCGATAACTGGTTCAGGCACCCTAGTAAAGTTCGCTATTTTTCATTCAAACGATCAATGTTTTATTTTATATCGGTACAAAATTTCTCTCAGTATTCAAGATATTCCATGAGTATTCCAGATTTTTCCCTGTTTAATCAAATTCTCTCAGGAATCCCGGTTTTCCAAGGTTTTTCAGGTAATAGACTCCCTGCTCATTTTATTTTTTTTATTTTTTTATTGTTTAAAAAATCTGTTAAACTTCCGATAGAAATTCTACATACACGCTTAAATGACATAATTCCTGTGAATTTCATTATAACAATTAGCAAATTTCAAAAACGAATTGACGGTGTTCGGCAATCCAATCGTAGGCCGACTGGAAACCATTTAACATTGTACATTGTTTTGTGGAAAAATCCAGTAAACTCTCACTACTATTTAGAGATTTACTTATAAATACACCGAGTTTTCGAAATTCTTCTACATTTTTTCCCCTGATGCATTCCTCGGAATTCCTCCTTGTTCTTTTTTTTTTTCAAGATTTTTATTGAGACGCCAACCGAAACTTCCCATGTAAATTTGCCTCGAAGTTTCATCCTTTATTTCAGAATTCCTCATTCAATTCCATCTGCAATTTCTTTTGGAAGTCCTTCCAATGTCCCTGCCGGACTTCTCTCAGAGCCATTTCCTAGGCTTTCGTCAGAAATTCCTTTAGGGACTAGCTATTAAGATCCTGTCCGAATTTCGCCTGGATTTTCTACCAGATTTCATCCAAAAGGAGCAAGATTTTTCCCGGTACCACTATTGTTTTGGCAATCAAACAAAATCCATCCCAGGCAGAGTTTTAAATTTTCATTTTCAATGAGTGAAATTCAACGTGAATTTTTAAAATTCTCAACTGAGGGATCAACACAAAATTCATTTTGGTGAATGAATTTTCTCACTTATTCATTCATTTTTCTGTCACTGACAATTTTCACTGATCAATATAACTAGACCGTAACTCCCGATTATACTTCCAATCACCTCAAAACTTGTGTATAGCAGTTAATTAGAATACTGATTATCTGATCTATTTGTCCATTAAGTCAGATTGTGCGTCTGTTAACAGAAATGGGACATTTTACGACGTGCGAAAAAATATTCGTGACAGAGAATTGAATGAAAAAAGAAAGGCATTCAGCTGATGATGATTGTGGCCAAACACGAATGAAAAAATAAGAATGTCAATCTTCATTTTCAATCTTCGAATTTTTTACTCTCTGATCCCAGGATATCTACTAGACTAGAGTTAATACTAAGATTTTAATTGGAAACTTTTTCTGCCATTCCTGCAACAATTCTTCCCAGCTTTCCCGGAAAAACTCGGAGTGAACTGCGGTAGTAACGCCAGGAAAAAAATCTGGGAGGAACTCAGAGAGAAATTCTGATCCTACGAGGAATTCCGGAACAAATCCCGGAAGAATTTCGGCACTAATAAAGAGTAATCCCTTAATCAAATGCGAGTCTAGTATCAGAAAAATCTCGGAAGTAAAACATTTGGGAAATATCTCGAAAAGCATTCAAGAAAGACTCGGATAAGAAACCTGTAAAGTAATCTTAGAAGGCATAACACAAATAATCCGGATAGAATCTTAGAGCACTCTGGGCGAACACTCAAGAAGAAAGAGTTCCTCATATTCTAAGATACAATAGAAGCACAATTTCGTAGTTAATTTTATTACACATCACTACAACAGAAGGTCTAATTTCGTCTACTTCACATCTGTATCACAACCAACTTCCCGCTTGACACGAAAAAATCTTCTCCCCTTTCTTTGCTCAGGCTCAAGCAGCGATTGAAAACCCATGTAAGAGAGCCGTTAATTCAATAAATAAAACTCCGATAGCATCCGTGACCGTAGAATGGGAATGGGAACCAAACGCTACGCTGCGCCGCGGAGAACAAAACCGAACAGAAGATGATGGGTGCATAAAAAGTGGCCTCCGGCGCTGGAACCCCGAAAGGATTCGATTGTAGAGTGCTTAGGCGACGATGGCTCCCACACGGCAGCGGCGCAGCGGCCCATAATGATGGTACCAAAAGCAATATCGGATAACATTTGGCCTGCTTGCCAGCCTGCCTGCCCGAGGGGTTAATACAGTTTGACTGAATTATTCAATTGATACAATTGGAAAAGGGGAAAGTAGCGGGTTAGAAGATGTCCAGAAGCTGCTGGTCAGTGATCAATTGAATGTTTGATACGATATGTGTGCGTAGTTGACCCCTGCCCTGTACAGGTTGGGATCAAACGGGTTTGATGACCTTAGGATGTTACGATGTTTGGACGCGGTTTAGAAGATTCGATCCAAACTTTTATTACCATTATTTTATGATTGAGAAAAATAATAGCCGTGGAAGTGGACATAAGAACACTACGTTGAAAAAGGCTTAGTTCCAGTCGGTTTGAATAGTAAAAACCAGTTGTATTTATCTATTTTTTAAGACAATACGTAGAATTCTTTTTTTTAATATCAATGCTTTCCAAGTTAATGGTGGGACTGTTATAATAAAAATACTTGCAAGAACCTGGTGGGTCTATGTTATTGTACATATATACGTAATAGCGAAATCCGCAATGATAATGCAATGGAAACACTCATCTTTGCAACTCTATCCACGATTTGTGCGAGGGTTCATGCTACGATATGCTAATTTTGTTGTTTACGTCTTTAAAATATTCATAGTGTTAAAAAACCTTTAAACCCTCTACACCAAGTAATCATTGTTTCAGACATCTTTTTTATGATGGGGAAACAACAACACCAGCGTTCGTGCCAATTTCCTAGTTATCGATTCAACAACATAGTAGAGTATTATCCTTCGAAGTGCTTCTGGAGTGTGTATCGAGTACTCCCAGCAAAAACAATAATCACCTTCGCCATTGTCACAGCACGTTGGATTATGACAAAATTGCAAAAAAAAAAACAAGCGAAACTTAACCAATATCCCCAATGTTTCACATGATTGCTCTCTGCACACATAATAAGGAAATTGAGATGAGTCAGCTCCGCTCCTTATAAAGCGATCCCATTTACGAGTGCGTAAACTTTTCCCATCATACCGAGAGAGCCTGATAGGCAGGCCGCCTCGCTGGGGAACACAGCAGAGTGCCGACTCAAGTAAAAGCCCATCCATGAAAGTGCCAATTTTCGATATTTGCGCGTGCTTCGGCCTGCCTACACACAATAACCGATGAGTCGAACCGCCGCGCTGCCGCCGCCGTCTCAGACACTACCGCCATCGACTTGCGATTTCCCCCTTTTCCGGCCAGAACCAGCAGCAGCAGCGCCGGAAAACTTTCATTTTGCCGCCACCGACCGTGGCAGACGCGAACGAAGCTGATGGGGGATTCGCCATTCGTGCGTTGTTGGTGGTGTAAGCATCCACAATACATATGTATGCGGGCGGAGCGGAGGCAGTCAGCAGCCAGCGCGATAAAATCATGTGCAATTTTCCGCGAAGCGCATCATTCTTGAAGGCGAAAGTTGGCCCACATTTGGGGCTGGGAGTATCCGGGTGATCCGCGAACCGTGACGGGTGGCCAAATCTGAACTGTTTCATCGTTTGAGGATGGGACGTTCTTCGTTTAAGATATTAACTTTATAGCTTTTTGTTGACTGGATTTGTAAATTTTGCTACCAGGATATAAGTGAATTCTCTTGTCTCCTTGGAGTAACATGCCAACGAAGGCTTCTCAGCTAATGCAGGCATGTATTACATCACTTACCAAAGTGAATTCAGTTTATGTGACGTTTTCCTCCTCACCACTAATAAAAGCTCTTTCCTGTGACAGACGTGGAGAAGCAGAGGTGATCTCGGTCTTTAGCAGCAACTTACATCACACTAACATTCCTTCCCTTCCTCGATGACCGTAAGGACGTAGCCGGCGCCGGTATTGACTTAATAAAGTTTGTAATTCTAGAAGGTGCACATTGAGAACGGTAAGTTACTATCAAACAAGCTCCGTTTGTTTGTTCCTTGAGCAATTTCGATTGTTTTGGTCAATCACGGAGTAGCAACATCGAATTGTACTCATCTATGCTCATGTTCATTATCTTCCCATGACAATTATGGGGAAACAGAGGAGTATAAACACTTGTCGACTTTTTTTCCCGATGATCCGGCGACTTACTGATCGAAAAGAGAACAATCACTCTAATACAAACTGTCTGAAATCTAGTATTGACTCAAATGTTTAACATGAACACAATGTAATAAAACAATGTTAGGGTTTTTGTCTAATTCCCGTCTATCTAAGCACAGACCAATAATGAACGAATTTATTCTTTCCCCTAGCCAACGCCGCATTGCCAAATTGGTATCAATTGCAATTTATAAAATGTGAAAAAATATTGTGAAAGAATTCTAATTTCCTCAAAATAATAAGATTGAATATTTGTCCCTTAAATTCTGTTTCCGTCTAATTTACGTTTATTTTGGACACAACTTGAATTCAATTCCCGGCACACTTTCTACGTGATACTGTGGTCCATATTATGATCAACAATTATGATTTGACCATATGTGTTTATTCCGAAACGTCGGTCAAATTCTTCGCAATTCAAATCAAACCATGTGCTTAAAGCACTTTTGAGTAGAAAACTTTTAATAACGATAACGACCAAGATTTCAATTAATATTTTTGCCCACCGGATCAAGTAGTGTTCCTAGGGTCTCCAGTTAGCCTAGTGGTTAAGGCTATGGATCGCCAATCCGGAGACGGGGGGTTCGATTCTCGTTCCAGTCGGGAACATTTTCTTGACTTCCTGGGCATAGTGTATCATTGTACTTGCCTACAATGTACAAATTCATGCAATGGCAGGCAAAGAAAGCCCTTCAATTAATATCGGTGGAAATGCTCTTAGAACACTAAGTTAAAGCGAGGCAGGCCAAGTCCCAGTGGGGACGTAGAGCCACAAAGAAGAAGAAGAAGAAGTAGTGTTCCTAATGTTGCGGTATCCCATATGATTTCAATGGGATACCGCAACAATAGGAACAAATACCGCAACATTAGGAACACATACCGCAACATTGGGAACACAATGTTCTTTCCGATAAAAACGAATAAAATGCTCATAACAACCTCAAAGTGGCAATATTTCGTTATTTTCCCGTAGATAATGGATAGATTTTATTATTTTTAATTCAATTCATGTAAAAAGTTTTTTTGGGACGATACAATGGACTTATCCACCGATGAACCGAATTCATCGCGGTCCGAGAATTTTGACACTAGAGCGGGGCCGTTTCCAATCAGAATTGGACGATTCTGATTGGAACAGACCCCGCTCTAGTGTCAAAATTCTCGGACCGCGATGAATTCGGTTCATCGGTGGATAAGTCCATTGTGATTTAACCCTTTCGTGACGAACCACCACAATTACGCTGTTGAACAAGTTTTTGGTTTACCTGATGTAAATTGTTTTATATATTTTGATCCATTGCATATACTTGTAAGTGTGCAAACAAACTTTTGCTTATGTTGTGTGTGTGAGATTTATCACAACAAGTTAAACAAAAAATGAGCAAAAATGGTAAAACATGAAAAAGTTTTATCTGTCGCAAATTTTTAATTTTCGATTTTTCTAGGTGGATAAAACTAAGAATCGAAAGTTAAAGAGTAGTTCTCTCAAATGCCAAAGAAAAAGTGTTGACATAATGAAAAGTCTGAGAGTTCTGGAGAGCCAAATTTTAGCAATTTGTATGGAAATTTCAGTTTTTTGCTCTCCGTCCCGAAAGGGTTAAACATGAACCCAGTGCTTAACTCGTCCATGATCGGATCAATTACCCTACGCCATCACAGTGCAACGAAGAAATATTTCTCTGTTGTTGTGAAATACGATGTTTTCTATGCAAAAAATCCACGCGCACAGTTGCTTGCATCCTCTCTATAGACGAAGACAACTTTTTGTTTACATTTTACCGACGGGGAGAAAAGTGATTTAATCAAATGATTGAACAGCTAAGCTTTTGCTGCACTCTGCGGTAGTGACATCCAATTTTTAAGTGCGACATAGCTTTTTTGAGGTGTAAATTGAAGGTTGCTCCAACAAGTGAATCTGGCGAAGTGAAAATTGAACGGTGATGAAGAACACTTCGATTAGCTGCTGCTTTGGTGCGGTTGCCTTCGTCGTACGCAAAACGAGAAAAATTGTCTACTCGTAAGTGCAGTGAAATTGAAACGTGAAATTTTGTGTAATTATTCGAATTCCAGTGCTAAAGAGGCTGGTTATCGATAGTCTACATCGTTTTGCTTCCATCTAATGAGGCATTGGCAATGGCAAGGTAAGTCGGAACATCTGTAGAGGTGGGCTATTTTCCATCTGATGCGACGGGAATTAGCGCTTATGGCTATGTAAATGTTTACCCTATTTGAAAAAACAAAAAAGGTTCTTCTGGTAAACTCGTTTAATAATATTTTTAATTTTATCTATGTAAATTACTTTAAATTTTATATGTATATGAAACAGTAAACCAAATAAACTATTGGAAATGTTCAAAATTCAAAAAGAGTCACGGTGCTATTAGTAATCCTACGCTCCTAAATTCATCCTATTCGGAAACAAAGTTATAACCGCACCAATCGATTTCGTTCTCTTTGTTAGCTACTTACTCACTTATGCAGAATAAAAAAATTCAAACAGTGTTTCTATTTGTAAAAACATTATATGCTGCACTTTCAAGTGCGAGAGAACAGTAAATAGTTATTTATGTGACGCGTTGCAAAATAGTTATTTATGCAACGAGTTGCAAAATGATGATTTTTACAGCACGAGTCGTACGCATGGATGCAAATTGGTGAGCTCGTTCCATGTTATTATTATTATTTAATAATTCAAATACTTTTACGAATAAACTGGGCTTTTTCATCTTTTAATAAGGTCGGTCACGACAAGTGTTTGCGTAAGCATCAGTCAGGGTATTGATTCTTTTATTAAGCATGTGTCTTCCATTTTCATTCTGCGAAAAATAAAGGATTGATGCGTTGTTTTTTTTTGTAGTTTTTATTAACGGAGAAAAATCGCTTAAGTTTGAAACAACAAACATGGTAGAAGATATAGGGTATATGTACCAATAGTGGTGCTATTTGTAGCTCCTTGTAGTAAAATAATTTAATAAATTTGATAAAACCACATGAGCATGAGCATGAGCATAGATGACCGCACAATTCGTAGTTGCTACTCCGTGATTGACCAGAGCAATCGAAATTGCACAAGGAATGAATGAATAGGGCTTGGGACTAGCTTACTATTCTCAATGTACACAGGTCGAGAGCTCTCAACTTTAATAAGGTCAATAACGGCGCCGGGCACGTCCTTACGGTCATCGAGGATGGAAGGGAATGTTAGTAAGACAAACGTTGTTATAAAGACCGCGACTCGCTGCATCCCCACGTTTGTCTCAGGAAGGAATTTTTTGTTAGTAGGGTAAGGTACATTGTCAGTCCGGGAGTCACCTATGGTTGGTGATATGATTTGACAATGGATCAATATACACAAACCGCCGTTAACAACCGACCACTTTTCGACGCAAGAACTAGCTAAAAAGAAAATTCTATCGCGCGTCTCCACTCCACTCCAGCAGAAACCTTTAGTCTATTCCACACAGAAATACACTGAACGCGACTCCCTTGTCGGCGCCCGGATTTTTTCTCGACCGGCGAACCCGAACTAACACTTTTCACTCTTTTGTGTAAATGCAAAAAATGAAAGAAAATATTTATTACCAACTAAAAGTGTATTGGAAACTAGCGTCAGCGCCGATGGGAAGCGAAAAATTCGGAGTAACTGAGGAGGAGTAACTGAGAATAAATTCGGTGTAAGACCAAAGGAGTGAAGAATCGTTCAATCTCTCTTGTACTCCATTGCCCCGTGGAAGTGCCGTTCTTCCTCAATTCGTATTCTTTTATTTGAATTTCAGGGAAATGTTTTGTTCATTATAAAAGCTGTCTGGAAAACAAAAAAGGTTACGAAATTCGGGATTCCATTCTGGATTTCTACCGAAAATCTTTCCACGATCCTTCCTTAAATTCTCTCTCGGATTCCTCCTTGGATTGCTATCAGACAGTTTTTTTTCTAGCTTTATCCAGTTTTTCCAAGTTTCTATCCAGAGGTTTTTAACGTAGGGTAGCGAACCACTTGGGCAGCGGCCGGTATTTTGGGTACTCTTCGCTAAAACTCAGTCAATTCCAAACCAATTGACTTTAAATTTTGTACACGTCTAGATACTATACGTATCTCATCGCGTTCCAAAAATTGTGTCAACTGGTTCAGAATTGGCTGAGTTATAGCAGAAAAGTGCCCAAAATAGGACCCCTGCCGAGATGGTTCCACTTCCCTATTTGCTCCCAGAAATAGTTCCTTCCAAGATTTATTCGGTGTTATGATTTAAGAGTTTCTCGCTGAATTTCTCCCGGAGAGCCTTCCGACGTTTATCCAATTACCCCTTCAGGAATTTTTCTGAGTGGTTTTCCGAAATAGCTTTTCAACAGTTTCTCGCAATATTTTGGCGAGATTCTGGCTGAGGATTTTTCCAGAGGATTCCGATGATACAGTATTGTTCCGATTTTATCACGCCCCTTTCCAAAAATGCTTTTAAATATTCTACAAAATCTATACACATTTTCAATATTTTTATAGTTCTATTCTAGTTCATGCGTTTATTAAAGCACAGGACACTGGCATAGCTGTGAATAAACATTATAGATTTTGTATGAAGGCCATAAACCACAGTCCGTTCAGGAGGCTGTCAAAAATTCAAATTTCAATGAATCGATCTGAAATTTTGGATTTCTACAGTTGAAATATTTAGGAATCTGACAAAAATATTATATCTACGTGAAAAGCATTTTCATTTTTTAGGTTTCGACCGCCCTCGCACCACTGTGCAACGGAAGCAATCTTCTGAGAGAATCGGGAGAAACTCCGAGAGAAATCTCAAGCCAAACAAAGAAAATGCGCGAGAACCTTTAAGAAATATCCCAGCTCAAAATCCCGGGATAACTCTAGAAGAAAGCTCACGGAAATTTCAGAAATTTCTTGAAGAATTTCATTCATCCAGATTTCTACTTGATTTAACTTGCTTCCAAATAATCATCCGGACGAATCTTCACCCTGAGTATTCAAGATATTCCATTCAAGTATTCCAGGTTTCCCCTGTTTAATAAAATTCCCTATGGATTCCCGATTTTCAAGGTAGTTTCTAAATAGGGTTTTCCCTGTTATTGTATGAGAAAAGTTTTTGTCGGAGTCGGTAACGGTAGGGCAGCCTACCAGACTTTTCTCAGCATTGTCCACATTGTATTAAACAGGCTGAACAACATTGTTGCATAGTCCAATTACCGCCAATTTGCTCAGACCTTCAACTTAGGATATTAAACGGCGGTGATGACTTCATCCGATCTAAATGTCGTCATTTCGCCAATTTGCGAAAGAAACAGTATCATCTCATTGTAGCTCATCCTCTTCCGTACCAGATTTATACGATGCATTTCGTATAACGGTCACTTTTGTTATTACTCTCGCCGCCATCCATAAAACCCTTCCCCATTGGGTGTTGCTATAATTGGACGGTTGTGTGTCATAAGTCCGTCCGGCTGTCCTCCTCTGGTCATGGATATGGTTCCAGCTGGGCTGGTACTGATAACACATACCGGCGTCTGCCATCCTCTTGTTACCCACTGCTTTGCATGTATCGCCTCCATCATTGCATTGTCTTCGCTCCCTCCCCCTATTCAGAGGGGTAATGAGTGGAAGTCTACCCATACGAACATTGAGGGACCACTTTTAATGGCCACTATAAATTCCAGCAATCGTTACAGATCACTGAACATACACGGTCAAGCCAGGCTGCGCAACCGAGACAAGCGAGCAGTCGTCAAAGGAGAAAAAAACATGGAGGCGTCATGCCGGCCGAAGTGGGCTATCCACGACCCAAGCGACTGTAGGGATGAAATCGTCTGTCATGGTTCCTCCACAGTGTGGAACCGGCGCGGCGTAGCTGATCCAAAGAATTTGTCCTGCCCAGCGAATGGGAGCGAAAGTCTCTAATCTAGCGATAATTATTCAAATTAAGAATGGAATGCACTGGCGGGTAGTAGCCAGGGAGCGTTTCTTTTATGAATTTATTGCATTTACTCGGCTTTATGATGATTGCTTTGCGTAGATGCGGCGAAGACGACGCGCTAACTCTAGGGCGCTGTTGGAGCATCTTACTGTTGTTTGTCGGCTACGTCCAACTGAGAGGAAATCAACCGACATACTGGAAGTATAATGACTAGAAGTGTCATATTTTTACGTGGAATTGGTGCATCTAAAATAAGAATATAAGATTTGAAGTTTGACCAAGGCCATGAATGATCGAACTTATCGGTGTTTCTTCGGCTACATAAAATGAAACAAGATAGCCAGATCCAGCAAATCAAACCAATATTATGTGAACATTAGGCGAAGCATTATGAAGGCAGAGGAATACGTTCAAAAGTTGAAGTTGTAACTGTAACAGGTTCTGCTGTTGAATGAATTTTTATACAAATCACAAACAAAAAAGCGAAATTAGTATGAAACGAGCACACCAATTTTCAAAGGCAGATATATCCCTTTCGTGACGAACCAGCACAATTGTGCTGTTGAGCGGTAACAGTTTTGCATATTTGTTTTTTTTTCATCTGTTTAGAATTTGTTTTATGTGATGTAAACTGTTTCACTAATTCAGACATTACATATACTTTTATGTAGGGCCCATATAGCCGAGGCGGTAAACGCACGGGTATTCAGCATGACCATGCTGAGGGTGACGGGTTCGATTCCTGGTCGGTCCAGGATCTTTTCGTAAAGGAAATTTCCTTGACTTCCTTGGGCATAGAGTATCTTCGTGTCTGCCACACGATATACACATGCAAAATGGTCATTGGCAGAGGAAGCTCTCAGTTAATAACTGTGGAAGTGCTCATAGAACACTAAGCTGAGAAGCAGGCTTTGTCCCAGTGAGGACGTTACGCCAAGAAGAGAGAGGAGAGAGAGAGGATATACTTTTATGTGTGCAAACAAATTTTTGTTTACGTTGCCTGTGAGATTTTTTTTTTAAAGACACGGACACGTTCAATGCTTCCAGTGAGCTTTTCGCTCTTTGAAGGAAGCACGACACTAGACAACGGACTAGCATGCAACGCCCAGTGGCACAGCCGAAAACTTTTCCTGACAGCTGCGGCGGGAATCGAACCCGCACTCCTCAGCACTATGCGACTAAAAGC
The DNA here is from genome assembly GCF_035046485.1 of Aedes albopictus. NCBI lineage: Eukaryota > Metazoa > Arthropoda > Insecta > Diptera > Culicidae > Aedes > Aedes albopictus. Next base: position 22,094 of record NW_026917457.1, read on the forward strand.
TTGGTGACCCTAGCCGCAACAACAAGGTCAACAAAAAATGGACAAAACCCGTAAAAAAATGAAAAAGTTTTACCTGTCGCATATTTTTTACTTCCGATTTTTCTAGGCAGTCAAAGCAAAAAATCGAAAGATAAAGAGTAGTTCTTTTAAATGATGCAAAGTAATTGATGTTTTGCTGGGAAATCTAAGAGTTAAGGAGAGCTTAATATTAGCCATTTGTATGGAGGATTCACTTTTTTTGCTCTCCGTCCCGAAAGGGATACACAACAATTAAACATTTGAGCTTGAGCTTGATTGACCGCCCGTGGATGCTACTCCAGTATCGGTAAACCAGGCACACTCACACAAGGAACCAATAAGATCTCTATCGAAGCCAAGCAGTCATCTTCAGTGTGTAAGCGTTGGTGATCTTTTATTTTTAGGCGGCAATGGCTCCTGCCACGTAAGATTGCAGGGCAATTTGGGACAGGGGAAGGAAGTGATGATTACAATCGTTTGATTCCACAGCAGACCGAATATACCTCTGCGTCTGCACAAATTCATGCTGATGTCGGAGCGCTGGTGGGATATGGTTGACAAAGGGTTCACACATTGGTGCGTGGATGCCAGGCGTAAGGTGATAGACTTGTGTGATTATTACTATGAAACTAATGTGGCACAGTTCGCTTGATTGCATAACTCGTAGGCGTTATCTGATGGATCAACATTGTGCTGTGAAAGTTGGAAGGAAAAGAAACTTATATGTAGAAAGGAGGGAGAAATTATATAAAAATATACAAAGTAGGAACAGAGGGACGGGCCAGGGATTGAACCCAGGACCTTCTGCAAACGAATCATAAGCGGTGCCCACTAGTCCAACAAACCCGTGGAGTAAACACAAATCAACACTGAAGAAATTCTTAGAGTCTAGATCTAGTTTAGGGCTGCAAAATGGTGAGTAGCTTTGGCCTTCTTACGTTCCTACCTCTGTTGTTTGTTAACCTGTAGTTTAATTTACGCACTGTTGTCTTTATGACTTCATCTAGATTGAGGAGGTACGTCCTTTCGCCAAGGAGGTTCTATTTAAACAGCGTTTGTTCTGGTATTCATCAAGTAGATATTAAATGCTTCTCCACCGGAAGATTTACCTAAGGAGACAGCTTTAGTACTCGATAGGGATAATAGAACTGTCTTGGGGCCTAAGGTCACCGACCTACCGTTCCAAACATCCGAGAATTCGACCGTCTCAATCACGAAAACATGTGGGGAACTCTCAGGCGCAAGGGTGCCAGTCAAGGGTTTCTTATTTAAGTTGTCGCTGGAGTGAGGCAAAGATATATACTATCGCGCCGCTACTGTTCCTCATTGTAATTGCCGAGATCCTTCGAGGTGCGATTGATCGTGAATCAAATCGTGTAGTGCTGTGGCACCCCATTACCATGAAGCATCTAAATGACTTCGAACTGGATGATGACGTTGCTCTCTTAGCTCAACGGCGCTCTGACATGCAGAGTAATCACGATGATCTGGTGCTGTGCGCCAGTGAAACCTGGTGCGTATCATTGGAGAACACTCAACAGCTTCAGATGCCTGAAGCAACAGATGCCTGCGTTATATAATTCGTACATGGTGACCTTACCATTGGATCTCCCACGTAGAGCTCCATCGTCATCAAAAGCCGATAGCTACTCAAATCTAAAGCGAGGAGGTGGGTCAGCCACGTGAAAATGAATAAAGTAAGTAGTATTTATGAATGGTGAAAAATGTAGATTATGATTGAAAATTAAAAAGAAAACATAGTGAACCTCTTCAATCGTTTCTATTACATCGCCTAGCCTAAACCGTAACATGCCGGTAGTCACACGCAATCCATCTATTGACATGAATTCCAATCAGTCTCCTGACCACCAAACGTCAGAAAACAACCAATCAGAGAAATACCAACACATTTCACTCGGCTCCTCCGGCACGGCGTGCATTCCACAATGTTTACAATTCTGCTGGGGAAAAAGCACTTAACACAACAAACAAAATCGGTACTGAATTTCTTTTTTCCACGTGTAGCAGCGCGTACCACCTTCATCCACCCGCCCGCAAATAGCTCTCACTTTCCATAGTGACTGCGCCGTCTTTGGATGGACGGACGGGCGAACGCTATGGAAGTTGCATCGCAACCGGACGAAATTTACGTGAGCCGCGTTGCACCGGTAATCCCCGCAAGTCCAAGTACCGCGCCGACAACATATGTATCAACGCAGCAACGGAGGGGGTAACCTGCTGAAAAATCTGACAGCTACACACGTATATCGAAAACGCGATGCTCGCTGCCTACCGCGCCCCACGACGAGCTTCGGCGGGGGATCCGCGCCGTACGTCGCCATCCGATCATCGGGATTATCAGAGCGTGAAGTGAAAAGAAAATACTGTGCGAGTTTCACGACTAAAACGTCTTCAGTCTGGGCGGGCGCGTAACAAAGCTCCAAAAATTGTTGATTAGATTTCTTTTTAGCTGTTTCATATCCCCCATTCCATCACCTTTCGGAGGAGGAGAGCTAAAGAGATATGGTGATATAAGCAACGAAGGCATCTGAAAAATTTGCCTAACGACCTTGAGAATGTTGTCTCGGGTTCAGTTTTTTTGTGACTTCTGGTTCTCATGCGTCGCCAGTCAGGCACGCACTCCGACAACTGCTGTGCAGGAATGTCTGTTTTCGGAATTTATGACCCCGGGAGGCGTAACTGTTTGGATCGAAAAAATGGATTCGATATGCATACAAAATTGTAATACAACAGGCGGGGTTTTAACATTTGATGGTCGATGTAGAACTTGGAGATATCACAAAACATAAGGGGCTGTTCATAAACCATGTAGACCAAATGTTGACAATCTCAGAAACCCCCTCCCCCCTCGTAGACTTTCGTCCATAC
>NW_026917458.1:0-25000 GCF_035046485.1 Aedes albopictus
TGTATCAGATGGACAAGCGAAGCTCTGATAGAAACGCTACACAATAACCACAAACCGATTCCGAAGATGCACCGGTCGGTGGACGTGCAAATCCACTTTCAATCCAATTGAAAGACCGCGTTGAACACACGGGGTCCACGTAATCCGGTGCGCGCGCTTTGTTGACTCCCAATGAATGTTCGCGCGACTACCACCGGACAAATAGCAGCCTCCAACCCAACTACCTAATATATAGAGCTGCCACGCCACTTAAGAGACTGCTGGCTGCTGCACAGAAAGATGTTGATGATGATAATAATAACGATTACTAGCAGTCGGACGAACGACGACGGTGTAGGCAGGATGACCGCGCAACGAAACGTAGAAATCCACGCCCGCCCGGTTTGTGGTCCAACGATGATGTGGCTTTTCCGCATTGGCGCAGCTAGTATATTTTTACTACACTACATACCCCAGTACGGTCGGTAGCTTCCTATGGGGAAGGATTTGCTGCGACGAAGAGCCTCGCCAAGGTGCCTAAAACCGCCATCAGCAGGCCAAACCAAAACCATCATCATATTTGCGCGCAGCCAAATAGGCGAGATCTGAAACAGTCCGTTGGACCAACAACTCGGTGGAGCTCGGCATGAGACGGCCCCAGTCAGCGTTAGCCAACCAACCAGCCGAGCTAGCGCCAGGAGAGTACAGTTCGTTGACCTTAATAGTGAATTTGATAATTAAGCCTTCGCTTCTGTGGTTCTCATTTTTTTCAGTGATTTTTTTTTTCGGGTGGTTCGCTTTTTAAAGTTACAGCGTCGAGTGGAGCTTTCCCGCTCCGATCGGTATCATCTCGTCGGTTTTGTTGTATGCCCCGGCCCGGGCACGTGGTGGAGGATTAGCTTGATGGCGCTAATAGATAGTGGTCGATTGAGGAGATCGGAGACACGGCCATTATACGGTTTTCGCCTTTTAAGGTGCGGACTTGCGGAAAATTGCAAATTGCTCAAGTTAATGAATTCATTTTTGTCCAAAACTAGGAGCAAGCTTTGGTTAACTTTTTCTGATTTGTGTTTCAAGATTGTGACCACTTAATGTAATTTGTACTGGGAAGAGTATTAATTTTGGCTATGAGGCAAACTCCTCGCTTTCACACTTGATGTGCCGAATTTGTGTAGTTGTTCCAGTTTTAACATTAAGATTTCTCAACAAAAAATCTTACACAATTTTGACCATAAAACTTGAGTTATCAAACACATGTGGGACGATCATTCAACACCTCTCAGCTGACTTTGGTCGCTACAAATTGATCATTGTCCACCTGTCTCACAAATGTCACTTCCAATTCAAATATGTATTTATTTTGGCAAGGCGCCAGTTCAGCTCGTCACACCATATTTATCGGTCAATATATTAAACCGTACCGGGCGGAAGTATTAACGATTCTATAAAAATCTTTCAAAACGACACTATTTGGAAGCTCATCACAATCTGTTCGAAAATTAGCATTTTAAAATTCATTTTTATTAGCATCTGTGTTAGCTTGACGCCAATCGCCACAATAAAAAAAACGCGTATTTATATCATCTAAAGCAGGGGTTCCCAACCTTTTTGAGGTGGCGACCCCCTTTAAGAATTGTCGGAACATCTGAGGCCCAATGAAAATTTTTAGAAAAAAAAAATGAATTAAATGAACGGAACCGAGTTTTTATGGGTACAGTGACGTAGCCAGTAGTTTACTGTGGGAGGGGTTTTCGACGGTCAATGATAGGTTTTTTTTATTCGACACTCACATTTCGTAAACAATGATGTCATGTACATTCAATCTGAGTCATAGCCTTGGTCATAGCTGAATAATAGCGGCGCAGCCGAAAATTTTTTCTTCTGAAGGCGTTTTATACTGAAAATTTGTTCCTAAAATTGTGGCTTTTGGGGGTGGCGGTATACAAAATTAAAAATTGGTGCAGTTTGCATAAAATAGAAAAAAAATTAACAATTTTTTGGTAACATCGCGGCCCCCTTGGACTGGCTTTACGGCCCCCCAGGGGGCCGCGGACCACCGGTTGGGAACCCGTGATCTAAAGAATGTGTTTTCTAAGGTCAATCACACAGGACATAATCAACAGTTTATCATTCATGATTTGTGGAATGATTGGAACGGATCTGCATATGATTTCCAAATTTTATCGCAGTAAAACTAGCGCATCCCTACGATTACGAGTCGTTCGAATCTGTAGAACATATTCAACAGAATTTGAGTAAGAATATTGTTGAGAGTTGCACATAAAAGGTATGAGTACCCCAGCCATATATAGGGTCCCATTAAATAGGTTCGCCTTCTAGATTAAGTAAAAGTGAACTAGGAAAATTTAGCCAGTAAAGTGAGGTGGGCCTTGGAAGCCGCAAGAATACAGTGTTGATTTGTAATATGATGGTCATAGGATCACACAAGCCCCGTTGCCAAAAACGTTTCGTCAAGCTAACACAGATGATCTTAAAGAGCTCAATGATTTTTGACATAACAGTATGTTGTTTACATTCCTGCCTTTTTTATATTTATAATTTAAAGTATTATCGTTCAGTTACGCTGTAAATCTGCCCAATGATATCTATTGCTCTAATTGGTTTTACAGAATCATATGTAAATATAAAATCCCAGAGTTGTCTGTCCTTCCGTCACGCTTTGAAATGTTTCATTGAAATGTTTCACACAGTATGACAGCTATACAATTGTGGACCGGACCTGGTGTGATGGTTAGAACACTTGACTATCACGCCGAGGACCTGGGATCGAATCCCACTCCCGACAAACTCGCAAAATGTGAGTTCTTCCTTCGGAAGGGAAGTAAAGCGTGGGTCCCGAGATGAACTAGCCTAGGGCTAAAAATCTCGTTAATACAGATGATGCATCGTTGCGTTGTTACATCGCGTAATTGTTGCATTGATGCATCGCTACATTGTTGCATCGTTGCATTGGTGTATTGCTGTATCGTTGCATTTCTGAGTCGTTGCATTGGTGTATTGTTGTATCGTTGCATCGTTGCATTGTTGCATTGGTGCACCGTTGCATTGGTTGCATCATTGTACACTAAATTCTTTTTTTACACGACTTTTTTTTTACGCGATTTTATTTTGCACGACTTTTTTTACGCGATTTTCTCGAAGTTACGCGACTTTTTTTACGCGATTTTGGTCATTTGCGGAGGCCAAATCGCGTAAAAAAAAATTCCTTTGGATTTTTTTTGCGCGATTTCTCGAAGTTACGCGAACTTTTTTTACACGATCTTTTTTTGCGCGAACGCATCAATCGCGTAAAAACAGAATTTAGTGTATTTAGTTGCAAAAGATTCTTAAAGCAATGCAATGCATTGCTGTATCAATCCTAGAAGTTTCTTTCATTCTATGAATAAAAACCCTACAGTCGTTTATGAAGCAATAGGGTAGTGGAGGTATTTTGGACCGGGCAGGTATTTTGGCCCACCTAGGGAGTTTTATGATATTTATCACATAATCTCTACTAAATCTTGATACATTTTATTGGAACACGAAAAGCATTCAACTATGTGATGACCTTTACTCTGGATGTCAGTTAAATATGCTGTTCAGTATCAAAAATAGAGAAAATGTTTTCACTTCCAATGAAACGCTCGGAAAAGCACCAAAAACAAAGAAGGTGACAAATTTGTAGTCGGCTTCGAAGAGGTATTAAATTTTACAAATAAATATTTATTTCATGTGAATGTAGTTAGGGCCTTGTAAGAATTCAAAATAAACTGTTCTTAACCTCGGTGGAGCGATAATATTTACTAAAACGGTGGTTTGAGGTATGCTGCCCAAATACGCATAGTCGATGTAAGCGCCACTGTAGTTTTCAACACATATTTGCAATTTTTACAATGAATAAAGATAAAATTCGATTTTTTTACTCGTTGGCATCTAAGTGACGGTTGAATCTTGCACTCTACTTAAAAAAAAATGGTCAGAAATATTCACATGCGTTATATATTAGCCTTTGTATGCTGACATTGGCAATGGTGGTTACGTCGACTATGCGAACATGGGCAGTATGGCCAAAATATGTTCAACATAATCAGATGTGGATATATTTTGGACCACCTGTCAGATCCATCTCGCCAGTTCCTTCTAAAGGGAGAGAACATTCATGCCAATTTAATGCACCTACTCTGAAATCAGATAAATAGAATAAGTTGAGGCCCCCGTGATCTGAGTTGTTATACGATTATTTTACAATGAGATTGTTGTGGGTTCGATTTTGTCTAACAACATTTCGCCAAGTTAAAAATTTCGATTCGATTTGTGTCTTAACAACTTTTCGACAAGTTGTAATTTTCAGGTGTTCAGTCATCCAGTTTAGAAAAGTTGTCCTTCTCGGGAATTAGTTGATGACTGAGACAATGTGTTATCTAATGTATGTTTGGCAAATTACGTATCATTCAATTTACTTTATTTTTGATGGCCTTTCCACTCATCACAATATGAAGCGTTACGTAATTTATGCATGGTGACTGACGTTATGCAATAGTTAATAAATACACGTTTTGCGTAATCTTTTTTTTATGAAATATCGTACTACAATGCATAAAAACTGGCAATTGGCTTCTTTAGCGGTTTTGAGACAATGCCATGTTCTGAATCTGCATGTCAAACTGAGCCGAAATCCAAATTTTCATCAATTTTGGTGCTCGGGAACCTATTTAAAAATTAATTTGAAGTTTGTATGGGAGCGATTTGTCGAATTACCCCTCGTCGCATTTTGAACTGGGCGCAGCTGTCAAGCAGTTGCCCAGCTGTCAGAAGGTGATTTCAATAAAAAATCTTTGAAATTTATAAAGGTATCAAAATAAAGTTCTAAAAATCTGAAAAAAAATCATAGTGGCTCAGAAAAAAGTGCTCTTTCGTATAACATCAAAAAATCAATACATTTTTCAAAATTTAAAATCAATTGCAACAAAATTTCATCTTTTTTAGCGTTACGTAACTTTTAAACGTTCCCTGCCTCAACAAATGAATAGAAAAGATGTAAACTTCACGTAGTTTTACCTAGGGTATCGCGCCACTTGGGCGGTGGTTCTATATTCGTCTGTTTGCCACTATAACTCAGTCAATTTTGAACCAATTGACTTGAAATGTTGTACACGGGTAGATACTATACCTATCTCGCCACATTCCAAAAGTTGTGCCAATCGGTGCAAATTTGACTGAGTTATAGTGGAAAACAGACGAATATAGAACCACCGCCCAAGTGGCGCGATTCCCTATGTTTAAATTTTTGCTGAGGTGGCTTTCATTTCATCAATCAATTGAAGTTTAATTTGGTGGGCCACAATATGTGCACTTGGTGGTCCAAAATAAAGTCAGGTGGTCCAAAATAGAAGCATAACTATTTTGACTAATCACATGACATTATTTTGGTGAATAAAAAATTAACTTTCTTTTATGTGGAACAACAGTTAGGGAATTAGCACTAGTAGAAACAGTTGCGTATCTCACTCACCTAGAGTTCGTAAATTCGTTGTAGTAGTTAACTGACACCTGTTTCTTCATCAAAGTGGTACATACCTGGAAATGAAAGAAAAAAAAGGAAACGTTAGAGATACAATGGGGACCCGATTTTGTCAGCTTTTTGACCCGATTTTGTGTGCCTTTTTTGAAGTAGAAAAATTATAGTATTTGTCACTCAGCATTGCCACTAAGTGGCAAATTTTGATAATCACAATTGATTTAGTTGATGTCTTCTCTTCCCCCACTCGCATAAAAGTCCCATCTCTCTCCTTATTGACGTATCGTTCCAACTGGGACGCAGCCTGCTGCTCAGTATTTTATAAGAACTTCCACAGTTAAAGATGAGGCTATATTGCAAATGTACATCCGGGATTCGAATCCGCCACCTTCACATGGTTTTGCTGATCTCACGTGCGCTTACCACATAAGCTATATGGTCGGCGTTAAGTCAGAGAGGACCAAGTAACAAAATTGACGAAAATTAGATTTTTAGGGCATTTGATTCAGAATTTCTTTAGCTACTTGGAACATTCACCCAATTTTCCTAATGTTACAGTTAACGAGAGTTATAGCACAATTTTCTTTTGATTGAACTGCAAAAATCGAAAATAGTGTGCAGTCAGAGTGGACCATATGCTTGATGTCAAGATAGCTGAAAAAATATGTATTGGATAAAATCTAATAAATAAAATAATTAATCATCAAAATGTGACACGTTTGCTAATCGTATGACTCCCTAACGCATTTTCTGATGATTATTGATCAAGAAAGCACGTGAAATTTCATTTTATTATGGTCAATATCGTATTTTACAGATCATCGTGTTGAAGTATATTGTGGCATTTCGCGTGCAGACAGAGTGGACCATGTGTCTCTAAGAAAAATGGTTGAAATTACCTTATTCTTCGTAATCCTTTTCAAATCAAAATATGTTTGTATAGTAGCTGTTGGGCATCAAATTGAAATGTACCAATACCCGTTTCATGAAGAATTTGATTTTACCGATTATTTAAGAATTGTGTACTTGGTTCACTCTGTCTGAACGAATTTTTGAAAAATGCCAGTCCTCTGAATAAATTATTATGAACTGTGATACTACAATATTTCAAAAACGTACCGAACTATGAAAAAACATTCAAAAGTTGTTAGCTATTAAATGTTCAAGTTAAGAATTTTTAAATAGCTCATTAATTGACTATCCTTCATGTGATATTGAACTGTTGTACTTGGTCCACTCTGACTGAACATAAAAACCGAAAATGGTAATCAACAACTGTAATAACAGAAATATTAAATTTCTAACTTGCTGTTCACATTATACACTACTCCTATTAACTGTTGTTTTACTTGTGCATTATTTTTTCATCAAATATGTAAAAACTTGAGTGTGAACTGTAGTTGGTTGAAGATTTTCCAAAAACCGTTCAGTCAGAGTGGACTAAGTACAATCAATTACTTAGCAATTTCTTGGTTTCAAGTTTTATTTAACGTTTTTTCGCGATCAATACAAAAATTACCCAAACAATTGGGCAAAATCATTAAACTCCTCGGATTTGTTAAGAAATTTTCTCGGCGACTCTAATTTTACTTTCAAATTTGTAAACTTCTTGAATAATTTATTTGTGTCCCCCCTCAAAATGTCGAATTCCGACAAAAAAATTCCGAGGGGGGGGGGGTGACTTAAGAGAAAATCGAAATTTGTGTCAGCCTAATTCTGAAAAATATTAAGAATCCCTTGAAACATTTCGCAACAAATTTGTATGTGTTTTGTTTTACTTTTTAAACAAATTCATTGTTGCATTCAAGATTTTTTCAAACAAATTGTTCCAGGCATTTTTTACCATTCTTCCACAAATTTATTCCAATAAGTCGGTCAATGCGCAAAAAATGTGAAAAAAGGAAATCTTGTCCAAGAAGTCAAAGATATCATCTTGTAATCGTTCAAATTCCTGAAAACCTTGATAACAACTAAGAAAATTGAAGTAGGGACTTGATTGATCATGTAACGGAAATGACTAACTTTGGTCCATTGGATTGACTCGTTATTCCGACCATCTCCTTTATCAAGACACTCCATTCCATATGATAACGCATGCGACAACTTTACACAAAGCCTGATCCCAGCTGATCGACCGAGATGAGCATAGTAACTAATCCAACCACAAGCGCGGAAACCAGTGTAACAGGATTTCGGAACAACAAAACGATTCAATGTGAAGCGCTTGAAACGGGCATGTTTGCCTTCAAATATCAGTCAGCAGAGCCCTTGGCAAAACGAGACAAACGAAGATTTGTCACAACGCAACATATTCCGGTGATGGCAACTATTGCGTATTAGGTATGTTCGTTTGGCGATGCGAAAGATTGTTGTTTGTCCTAGGCCGGCCAGGCAGGAATGTAAATAACCACCATGGAGAGAAACAAAACAAACCGAGCGAGGGACACCCATTTGGCACCAATAGTGCTGATATGAATGTGATTAGATTTTGATTTATCAAGGTATTTTCATTGGTTCATCAGCATTGTGAACAATATTTGACACAGCTACAAAAACATCGGTATAAAAAACCGTCCTAAATATAGTTATATTTCATTCGTATCCAAACCAAACAGACATGTGTTCAGTAGTTTTCCGTCACTATTGTTGTCATTCTCGTGTACTGGCAAGGTTCTGGTATCAAAAAGCCAGCGCAAGATGCACGTGTCTTTGCATTTGGGCCAATTTTACTATACCTTCCGACACCTGAATTCCTCTCTAAGTATTTTTAGGAACTTTATTTATGTTACAAGTGCTTGAATTTCCCAAGCAGAACTTGGAATAGAAGTTATTTTTTTCAAGATTTCAAATCGAATTATACAATGGAGAGATTTTTATAGATTTCTTTCGACTTCTTCGGAAAGGTCTTGATTGAACTCTTAAGTTCTTGTCGTATTTATAATTCTGGTTAGAGTTGTGGATTCTTCTTAAGATTTCGAATGTTTTTTTTTCTGGATTCTTCATAGCATCCTCGTGAAATCTTTAAATAATTGAGACGTTACTTAAAATTAAGTTTGAGATGACTTCAAAGACTGAATTCACTAAGGATGACACCTTGAATATGAGTTTTTTTAAAGCCTTGATTTTCTTCTTCCGTTAAATGAGTTTATAGAGAAAAGTTTCTTGTTCGTTCTCATTGTCTGGAGAAATAGTCAATATTATTAAAAAGTATAAAGAAGAAAGGTTTATCCACAACATTTGTGTAGAATAGTATCGTAGTATCGTGACAGTTAAGTTATTTTTTCATCATTCAATCATTCAATTTTATCATCCATTACCTACAGGCGCAAGGCAACCGTTTTTCTTTGTCTTCCAATTAGAAACCATCCTCTGCTCCTCAGCTTGCAGCATCTTGCTCTCGACACGTTGTTGCCAGACCAGTGCCAGCCATATCACGGGGAGCCCTATCTACTACCATCTTCATTATGCCATCCGTTCGAGGAATGTCCTCGGCTGCGTGTCAACCACACACAACTCCCGCTTTTCCAACAACGTATTGGTGCGTTCCTTCGTTCCAGTCAGTCAGTCAGTCAGTCGCACGCACGCACCCACCTCTCTCGTCGTCGGTGTGTTCGTGAAATATTACGAGCCAGCCAGCAGGATTCCAAAATCCACCGTTTGCCAGTCGACCGTGTCGCCGTGGTCGTCGTCCTCCTCCCGCTATTTATACACAGACACAGCAGCGACGGGTCCTTTTAACGGAACGCACCGTCGCCGTCCCACTTCACGTAAGCACCATCATCATCATCGTCATCATCAAAGCCCGACTGCGCTCCAGACACACCACTACATTTGAGTCGGGCGATTGACAATCCGTCTGGTGCTGGCTGAGACTCGCCCATATTCAGCCAGCCGCCTTTAGTTCTACAACGGGTAGGTAGCTAGGTACCTACATACTTACACCACGGGTCTAAGGAGCACCATCCACTAGTCCAGAGCATTAGGAGTCAGTCAGTGTTGGCTTCTTGTTGATGATATTCCTCGGCCTAGTCGACAGATCCCTTTGATAACAGGATTTGATTTTTGCGAAAGACGACGACGACAGGAAACTACTTGATAGACCTTTAGGTAAATAAGCGACTATCCACGTGTAGACATGTTAACTGGAAGAGAACCTGCTTTTCAGCTGAATACTATTCTCTAAGAACTTCCGCAGTTATTAACAAACTGAAAACTTTCTTGACCAAGTTTCCTATTTATATATTTTTCAGCTATTGGATTGTTGCTCAAACTCCACTAAAAAAATCCGAAATCTTACGATTTGAATTATTAAAAATCCGGAAGAAACGTCACTTTTTTCTTCAATAATTACGTTAAGCAATCCCACAGAAAGTTCTGTGGGTAGAGGCAAAGTACTAATGATCAAAACGTGATATTGGTTTGATTGGTATAATAAGAGATAAAGGATCCATCTGAAATTAATATCTAAAACATGTTCCTGGAACATCTGAACAATATCAAAATATTATATTTAGATTTTTTTTATCATTAATCAAAACAATGTCACTTTTTGATTTCAGTATTCATCTGTTTTCCTTTATTCGGGATGAGGAAGGTTTAACCACAGACAAACAAACGTAACACTTACGGAATTTCCATCGGCAACGCTTTTAAGACTCAAGCATCCGTTATCACTTTTCGGAAATAGAAAAGCAGCTTTTTCACTGTAGATCAAAACAATGAGCACGAAAATGTATTCACTGTATTCTATTCCTCATGTGGAATACAGTGAATCCATTTTCGTTGCAAAAATGATTGATTTGAACAAAAAAACTGCTTTCAAATACTTGATGATGACGAATGGTTCAACGTTAACGAACATTTTAATTCTCCATAGTTGTGGCTTTCACAACCAGAGGCGCACGCATCGTTTGTCTTTTCGTTTGACGTTTCACATTTAGCGATATTGCACGACAAAGTGTTTTGTGAAGCATTTCCACCAGGTGATGATAGTGTTAACTGGGCGCTCGATTTTCACGAAAATTGTTGTAGGTGTTACGTCTGTTTGTCTGTGGTTTAACGTTTAGCCTAACTTTTAATCAACAAACATTTGAAAGCAGTTTTGACGATTGAAATGCAATGAATACATTTTCATTATTATTGTTTGATTTACAGCAAAAAATGCTATTCGATAATTGTAAATTTATGATGTTTGTTCTTTAAAGTCGCTTGACATTGTTTTAAACAAATGGGTAAGCGCAGGATGCAATAAATGACGAATAGTTCAATGTTAAACTACCTCACTGAACGCAGCTGTTGCCACTATAATTTCTACAGGAAATGTTACAAATCCGGAGTATGAAATTCGTGAACAGAGCATAACTGAGAAAAAACATAACAATGCGAAAACAACAACCGAGTTTTGCAGTATTATACTAGTGTACTGTAATTTGGGGTGTATTTGATCATTACATCCACATCATTACCCGGTATGGGTGATATTGTTTAGTTGCAATGGTTGAACTCTCGACGGAGTTAAATTATGTAATCATTTTCGATGATTTTATGATAACTTGTTTGCTATTATTTTTTTTAGAAAAAATATTTTTTCAGAGATGTTAGCGACAGCGTATATTAATAAAACTCCATTAAATACATGTTTTAAAGGCATTCGCTAGTGAAAATTTGTACTTTATGAGATTTTATTGAACAGAATAGATGAAAAATGATAAACCTTCCCCCGATTTACCGTAGTTATACTTGATTAGCTTGATTAATTAGACCTAAATGACCAAATTCTGACATAGGGTGCGAGACTACTTGGACAAGGGGTCATATTTTGGACACTTTCTAAATGTTCTAAGAATATTGCACGAATTTGATCATTTTTAAAAAGAAAAATACAAGCACAGAGAAACAGACGTAACACTTAGAACAAATTTCATTAAAAAACATCGTCACGAAAACGTAATCGCCCAACGCTAAACGTACTGTGTTTGGCCGGGCTGCCACTAGATGGCGGTAGTGAGCAAACGTCAAACAGGAGCAAAAACGATGGCAGCGCCGCGACTGGTCGATCGACCTACTTCTGCATATTTGAATCAACCGTTAGAAAGGTAGTCGATGGGAAGGAATGAGAGTGTGACGTCTGTTTCTCTGTGATACAAGTGTAATTTTTCTAGATAATTTTTTAGATAATACCATAAATGCCCCTCTTCGCGTGTCAGTCCCATGTTGTTTTTCAAAGTGCCTACGTATTGCACTATACCTTCAATTGTTAAAAAAAATGTATTCAATTCATCTATAAACTTTTCGTGGCACTTTGAGCTGTTAAATGAGTCGAGAAAAACATCAAATTTATTTTAAACTAGCTGTGCCGGCAAACTTTGTCTTGCCAAAATGCGGGGGTTTGACAACTGTTGAACTCATAACAGCACCGCACTCTAGATTGGCTTTATTTCGATCGTGCTGAAATTCTTCCTGGCTCATAAAAATCAGTATCTTCACTGCTGTTGTACTTTTTAGATAATTTACGTAATTTTTTTTGCATATAAACACAGCCACCATGAATACAAATCAAACCGTGCATAAGTCATCCTGATCGGTTCACCCGTTCGTGAGTTTTGTTGCCTCAAAGGGACTTCAAACTCATTTTTATATATATAGATAGATAGATAGATAGATAGATGAGCTCGTGAGAGACAAAAAATATGATTCGCGTTAGAAACAACATGGGAGTGACATGCCAAGAGGGGCAGATAAGGAATCATCCCGAAATGAATATATATAGATAGATAGATAGATAGATGAGCTCGTGAGAGACAAAAAATATGATTCGCGTTAGAAACAACATGGGAGTGACATGCCAAGAGGGGCAGATAAGGAATCATCCCGAAATGAAGTTTCATAATTTACTCATAGGATTCCTTCAGGAATTCCTGTTGGGATTTTCTAAAAAATATACCGGGGACTCATCCAGAAATTTCTCCGAGGATCCCTCTAGAAATTTCTGAAGAAAAAATTCAAAGGGTGCCTTCAGTTTTTTCTCAAGAATAACTCAAACCATTTATCAATCAATTCCTCAGAAATTCATACCTTTCCATAAAGGGATACTTTTAAGGATTTCCTGGGATTCATCCAGGATTTCCTCGTGCGATTTCTATAGGACATGGTTTCTCAAGCTGTGGGTCGCGGCCCCCCAGGGGGGGTCACCGGCCTTCATCCAGGGGGGTCACGAGGGACAGTAGAATATGCTACTGTAAAAGACAACAAATAAGGGAAGTTTTATGGTGGGTCGCGAAAAGTACGTATGCTGGCAAAATCGGATCGCGTACCTGAAAGTTTGGGAACCTATGCTATAGGAATATCGCTTATTATTGCTCTAGAAAATTCTCTTGTGATTTCTTCAGAGATTTTTCTAGAATTTCTAACTGGGCATTATCCTGGAATTCCTGCAAGAATTTTTCGATCCATTTCTGCTGGGAATCTTCCAGGAATTGCTTCAGATATTCCTCCAGAACGTTTTTCAGGGATAACTCCGTGGAATTTCATCTGGAATCCAAACAGGCATTTCTTCAAAGATTTCAATAGGACCTCCTCTAATGATTTTTCTAGGAACTTTTACAGGAATGTTTCTAATGATTTCTTCGGAGATAGTTATCGCTCCTTTAAAAACTACTTCAGAGATTTATTCGAAAAATCTTTTACTGTTTTCTGTAGAAATTACTGTCGATTTTTTTTTTCAGGAATCCCTGTAGGTTTATCTTCAGTACTTTCTAGAGAAAAATATCCATAAAATCCTTCAGAAATTTTACCTGGAATTTCACCAAGGATATTTCCATGAATTCCTCCTGAGTTTTTTTTTTCAGAGTTTTCTTTAGGAATTCTTCCACAGGTATACCTCCGGATTCCAGGGATTTTCCTATAACTTTTTCCATTGATTACTTTAGGAATTATGCTCACTGTTGTGATAAGAGATGCACAATATCAGTCATGTCAATTGACTACTGATTTTGGACCAACGTCACTGGTCGATCTACGCTCAATCGAAAACGATGTGTTAGAAAGAAAAATGTTTAATGAAGTTTAATAAATTATCTTTTTTTTAAGTACATTGTTCAATCAATAAAATGTACAAAATAATTTTAAGTTCGAAATTATTACTCGTCCGAACTATGTAAAGTGATTTTTTTTTTATAAAATTTCTATTCGCCACAGAAACACGAACATCACATCGATAGCCAGCTGACAAAGCATGCCGATTCCTATCATTTCTTGTAATTGTAATTGTAATTTATTAACGTTGAACCATTCGTCATTGAAATCATCTTTTATCTTCAGTACTTTCTAGAGAAAAATATCCATAAAATCCTTCAGAAATTTTACCTGGAATTTCACCAAGGATATTTCCATGAATTCCTCCTGAGTTTTTTTTTCAGAGTTTTCTTTAGGAATTCTTCCACAGGTATACCTCCGGATTCCAGGGATTTTCCTATAACTTTTTCCATTGATTACTTTAGGAATTATGCTCACTGTTGTGATAAGAGATGCACAATATCAGTCATGTCAATTGACTACTGATTTTGGACCAACGTCACTGGTCGATCTACGCTCAATCGAAAACGATGTGTTAGAAAGAAAAATGTTTAATGAAGTTTAATAAATTATCTTTTTTTTAAGTACATTGTTCAATCAATAAAATGTACAAAATAATTTTAAGTTCGAAATTATTACTCGTCCGAACTATGTAAAGTGATTTTTTTTTTTATAAAATTTCTATTCGCCACAGAAACACGAACATCACATCGATAGCCAGCTGACAAAGCATGCCGATTCCTATCAATTCTTGTAATTGTAATTGTAATTTAGGGTAAGAAATCAAGCTTTGAACTAGTCAAATTCTAATCTTAATTTGAACCATTTCAAAATTCATTAAAACGAAGTACTTTTCAGGCAAATATTGTCCCGAAAAAGATGTTAAACAGCTTTCCGTAATATAACCTGATAACATGGACTTTAAACGCATTGAAAAAAGCGTTTTTGTCATGGAAAACAGGCAATTGAAAAATCACTGTGATTTCACCCATTTGCCCCCAGAGAAAGCACATTTTCGGTGCACTCGTGCAGCTCATGCATTGTATCACACGCAATATGTGAACACGTCAAATGAAAGCTTATTTATCGTAGAATCGACCAACCGAATAATATTCCGCATTATTTGTCATAAAATTATCAAATTTAAGTGATTCTCACTTGGAGAATGTTATCTTAAGTTGAACCATTTGTAATCTAAATTTGAACTAGTAAACGGGGGTGAGTTTCTAGTGTTGGCATGTAGATTGCGCTAGTGGTTGCTTTGTTTACTCTTGGGGGATGAAAAAATCCCAATTTAGTTTCCAAATTCCTAAAGAATTTCGAACATTCTAAGTTGAGATTCCACTGCCTAATGAAAAATAGGTATGAGAATTAGCAGATTCATGTGATTTTTCATTGTTTAGCATGGAATTGGCTGTTTTGTGAGTTGCTCGAGCTGCTGCCGCCAGTAGTTCAAATTAAGATTAAAATTGGTTCAAATTATGATTACGATGGTTCAAATTAAGATTAAAATCATTGTTGACGAATAATCGAATTTTTCAATGAAATTCGGTGCAAATACAATTTTTTTTACCATTTAACAGAAAGCTTATACCCGTGGCTTTCATGTACATACTATTTTGCCGTAGTAAATTATTTCCATGTGGGAGAAAAAATCACTTAAAATTTGCACTGCTTCAGAAAGCCGCAATTTGGTTCAAATTTTGATTACCTACCCTATTAATTATACGAAAGCCTGGCAGTTATTGAACTATAAATCAGGTCAAGGAAAAACAAATAGGATAGTAAATAATTACATTGGAAGATTACTAGTAGCTACAGTTTCTGTTCGATTATTCAACCCAATCCACTAGGGACAGAAATTCGCCCGAACCTACCTCATACTTAAGTCCAGCCAGCCTGAGCCAGGTTTCCACCTTCAGGCAGTACGGGGACATCGACGGCAGCAGCGGGGTCCGCGTGAACTGGTACAGATAGACCACATCCTTCTCGAAGTTGGCCTTGTGCACCAGGGGTTTGGCTTCCTTTTCCTTCTTGGCGGGTGGGGCGGCGGCCTGTTCTCCGGATGTGGCCCCTCCGTCCCCGCCAGCTCCGGCATCGGCGGCGTGATTCTCTGCGGCACCTTCGGCGGGCTTCTTATCGCCCTCGGCCGTGGCAGTGGCCGCCGCAGCAGCAGCGGTGCTGTCCTCCTTCTTCTCCGCTGCCGCTGCTGCTGGCTGGTCGGTTTTCTTCTCCTCCTCGGCGGTGGCGGTCAGAGGCTTGTTCTCGACTTCTGTGGCCATTTTTTCTGAGGGATTCTGTTTCGTTTCGGGGTTTCTAGTTGGAACGGGTATTAATCGGGCAGCGAAATTCACGCACACAACGCTAAAAGCCTATATGTAACAAAATATTCGCACTTTTCAGGTTCGCACTTTATTCTTTTTTATTCCTTTATTCGAGCTACTATTTGCCGGAAATCACTTTGCAGGTTTCCAGGTTAGATCCAGGGGCTCGGTCACGAATCCTTGTCAATCACTACAGAGAAGCACTTGTTTCACCACACAAAACTGTATATCCAAAAGGCGCGACAGGAATTCCTTGTTATAATCCAGTGGGAATTTTCGGGACAGCGATCCAGACAGACAATCCTTCTCGGTCACACACTCCTTTCGGGACAAAAGCAACTCCGGAATCAAATCGACGAACACAACTGAACACGATTAGACAGTGCAGTGCTGTACCGTGCTGCGCTTGGAAAAATGTTACCGACTTTCCGAACCGTGTGGCTGGCGCGAAATCAAAGGAAAAGCCGTTCGATAAACGCTTTCTTGTGGAATAATTACTGAGTGATGGTTTAAGTTAAAACACACCGGATTAGATTGAAGATCTTCGAATCGAACACGACGGGCACAAAACTCTGTTAGCTCCGATCTGTTGGCGCTCTGGCGGTTGGCTCTATACAAAACTCGACGGCGGCAGTTACTGCGACTGAATGTTGGAACCGTGGTAGAGAGACAGACGACTCCACTCAACTCAACTCGACGAGATTGAAACTTTTGGCGTCCTTTTACCAACACTTGCGCGCGCGTTCACAGACCATCCGTCGGTCGCGGGCGGGCGGCGAGACTTGTGTACACTGTATACAGACGACGCGAGCAAACGGACCGTCAATGAATGTGCGTGTGTGTGCGTAGTGATAATTACACAGAGAAAAATTTCTACTCAGTGGCTGAGTTGGTCTTACTCAGAAATTGAAAAATCCTTTGTTTTCTTACTCAGTTTCCGTTAAAAGTGGGACAACCCATTGCCAATGGGTTGTCCCACTTTTAGCCGAAACTGAGTAAGAAAACAAAGGATTTTTCGATTTCTGAGTAAGGCCAACTCAGTCAATGAGTAGAAATTTTTCTCGGTGTACGCTCTCATTTTCCAGCGTTCAAATTCCAATTGGAGAGTGAGCTTTTCGACTCTAGTGTGAAGGAGGAAAAGAGATAGCGAACAAAATCAAATGCACGTCCAACGGACACAACTTCATTTTAGAACACTCAACCAAATTACCATCATCTAAACGACTGATTTGTCCGACCATCCAAATTGCTCATAAAATCGTAATTTTGAATGTTAAATCAGTCGGATGGCAGTCATCCTAAAAATGAATAACAATCAGCTCATGTATGATTTATCTCACGTTGTTTTTGTGCACGTTGTTTAATATTTATATGAATAAAGCATTCGATTTCTTACACAATTTCGGGCACGATTGTAAATATCGTTTCTCAGTTGGTTTCAGAATGAGGTTTTCATCCAGTGCACCAGCGAATGGTTAGTGTCATTTTGAACTCAACTGACACGGAAAGTAAAACGCCAAACAAAAAGCTACAGTCGATCCTCGATATTGACCAATGAGCCAATTGGCTTCTTTATTGTGCGTTTAGCACTAAATTGATTTCCGAAAAAACTTCATCGACTTCCGCTGCCTTTCCTATGCGTTAAACATAACGTCGGAAGTAGTGCGCTGTATAGAAAACCGGATTTACTGTACAGCGCACTACTTCCGACGTTATGTTTAACGCATAGGAAAGGCAGCGGAAGTCGATGAAGTTTTTTCGGAAATCAATTTAGTGCTAAACGCACAATAGCGGTGTTAAGATAACTCCATATTCTGAATCTGCATGTAAAACTGAGCCGAAATCCAAATTTTCATGAATTTTGGTGCCCGGGAACCTATTTAAAAATCAGTTTGAAGTTTGTATGGGAGCGATTTGTCGAATCACCCCTAGTCGCATTTTGTACTGGGCGGAGCTGTCAAGCAGTTGCCCAGCTGTCAAAAGGTGATTTTCAAAAATCTCTTCGAAATTGATTTTAGGTACCAAAATAAAGTTCTAAAAATCTGAAAAAAATCATAGCGGTTCAGAAAAAGGTGCTTTTTCGTATAAAATCAAAAAATCAATAACTTTTTCTTAATTTAAAAACCCAATTTACGAAGTGACAACAATGTTGATGATGATATTTAACACTCACGGGCTTGGGCGCAACCTCCTGTCAAATTTTCATTCATGAAATGAGCGATCAGCTGATCTGAAACGTCTCGTAGAATGGCTCATTGACCAATCCAAAATATAGACACTATAGATTCCATAGATTGATTGATTTGTCTTTATTAAAGAGACTTTCAGCCCTTCGATTCCATAGACTCGCGGAGACGTAGACAACTGTAGCCAAACGAACTGTCAATTCGTGTAGCCAAACAAGCATGACGTCACGATTTCAATAGCGACAATGGATTGCGTGACGTCATATTTGCTTGGTACACTCTAAATTCATGGTAAAACACACTAAAATCGTATTGCTCAACCATGTCTCCGCGAGTCTATGGAATCTAAAGTGTCTATAATCCAAAAGCCTGTATGCACACTAAGATCAGCTCGGTATTTTCCCCATCTTTTTACTGAGTTCTCAACAGCAGATTTAACTCTGTACGCTCGGTTATCACTTTTACTGAATACTCTGTAATAGTAGTTTACGCAACAAGGTGCAGAATGAAGATTTTTACAGCACGAGTCGTACATTTATCCAACGAGGCTTGCCGAGTTGGATAATTCCGACGAGTGCTGTAAAAATCGAGTTCTGCACCGAGTTGCGTACAACGTTTTTTGCACCTTCATAAATCACCACTTGAAGATAGTTTTTAACTAAACTTTTTCATCAGACTGCATACTGATGTTCATAGCCATGATTCAGGAAGTCTGATCATAGCAGGTTATACTGTGCAGTTGTCACAATTTTTCAAACCTGCGTCCAGAAAGCATCAATAAGTTGATCAAAACTGAAAACAGTGCTGTAATGGTTCATTACGCAACGCAAATCAGTGCTGCAATGAACCATTACAGCACTGTTAATTTGGTGTGGGAAAGTAGGCCTTTACCTGTCAGATTTGCGTGAGGTAAAATGGCCTATTACGATGAGAAGTTGCAAAAATGAATTAACGAGTTCTGCAAATAAACTGTCAAAACTTACAGATGAACGGTAAATATCGTTACTGATGTACGGTAAATATTGATTACCGAGTGTACCGAGTTAAATCTGCTCTTGAGAACTCAGTAAAAAGATGAAAAAAATACAGAACTCAGCGAAAAATTTACTGAGCTGGAAAATCAGAATCTTAGTGTGTGATTTGTGTTCAAATTACCCGTGAAGAACTTGTAAGAACTATGTCAACAACCAATGAGAGTATATTACAGGTTGGGAAAAAGAAGAGATGGCTATGTATTAGTAACGAAAGAAAAATGTAAACACAAATATTGACGTTACTATTTGACACGCGTTCTTATGGGAGCTCGCTTTATCCGATATCCGATATTGTGCGTTTAGCACTAAATTGATTTCCGAAAAAACTTCATCGACTTCCGCTGCCTTTCCTATGCGTTAAACATAACGTCGGAAGTAGTGCGCTGTATAGAAAACCGGATTTACTGTACAGCGCACTACTTCCGACGTTATGTTTAACGCATAGGAAAGGCAGCGGAAGTCGATGAAGTTTTTTCGGAAATCAATTTAGTGCTAAACGCACAATATCCTTCACGGACGCAAGTGAAAAGAGAATATTGTTCGTGCAGTTGAAAATCGGAATTTTTGACACGCGAAAATCGATGTTTCTCCTAAACCGTGTGTCGGACGTACGTCGGGCACAGAGCACTGGATAGAGGGCCAGGTCCGCTGTCCAGCGCACTACGTCCGACGTTAGGTTTCACGTATAGATTTTGAGAAAATTCGATTGTCGGGTGTGGGGAAACTTCGGGTTTCAACCGCGACGACAATATAAATTCTCTCGTCGCTCACACTGGGGAGACGGCGAGGTTAAAAAGCAACATTTTTCATGTGACAGGCACTCAAACGAGAAAAATTCACCACGCTTGCTTATGGTAAATTGACCAGATATATTTTTCTCAAATGCGGGACAACATGTTATCATTAAAACTTACGTAAGTTTTTTCCAGTAAGGACTAAATTTGGGGCTGGTTTTCGATGTCTAATATAACATTTTTTTTTAATTTAATACTTACATTTCGTAAACAGCAACGAAGAATGCAGCCATATACAACAGTGCTATCGCGAGAAAGCGGCGCAGCCGAAAATTTTTTTAGTCGGAAAGGGTTTTAATCTAAAAATTTGTTCCACAAATTTGGGTTCTTAGAGAGACATAGCCCGAAATTCCCTCCCTCTGGCTACAAAGAAATAATGAAAAAAGACACTGTACAAAACCAACAATTGGCTTCTTTAGCGGTGTTGAGATAATTCCATATTCAGAATCTGCATGCAAAACTGAGCCGAAATCCAAATTTTCATGAATTTTGGTGCCCGAGAACCTATTTAAAAATCAGTTTGAAGTTTGTATGGGAGCGATTTGTCGAATCACCCCTCGTCGCATTTTGTACTGGGCGGAGCTGTCAAGCAGTTGGCCAGCTGTCAAAAGGTGATTTCGAAAAATCTCTTCGAAAGCGATTTTAGGTACCAAAATGAAGTTCTAAAAATCTGAAAAAAATCATGGTGGTTCAGAAAAAGGTGCTCTTTCGTATGAAACCAAAAAATCAATACATTTTTCTTAATTTAAAAACCCAATTGGAGTACCTGTTCCATATTTATTGAGACCCAGAATATTTAAAATATTTTTTTACAAATACTATTCATAAATATCGTAGCAGTTGTGTATTTCCAATAATTCCAGTACACCTTTTGCACAGCCTTTTGATGTCTTCTCAGGAGTAAATGTTGCAACATTTCGCGGGATCCCAACAACATTGCACCAATTTAAAAAAAATCCCAAAAATATCATAAGTTTCAGATTTTTCAAAATTCCCATAACAATGCTTATGATCAGGCAGGAAGGACTTTGAAATGACGAAAACTTTATAAGTGAGGTCCAACCAACAGAAGACTAAAAGCGCGCAAAAATAGTATAGAAACCAATTTCAAATTTTAGTTTTCACCGCAGTTAGTCATGTACCAACATTATAAAACCCCGACAGTTACAGTTCGCCATAACCCCAAACCAAAAACGAATACTTTATTTTTCCCCTGAAGAAGGCGCCATACCTGCGCCGAAACGTCGGGTTAAATAATAAAACTCGTTTTACAAATTAAAAAGACTGCGTTGCCGATAATCAAAACAGCTATAATAGTACAGTCGAACTCTCATCCAATTTATGAAATATATTAAACAAATTGCAATGGGAATGATTTTTTACATGGAAAATCAAAAAAGCATAATTGTATATTATCTTAAGCAGAATTCTATAAATCAACTTCTTTTTTCTATCAGCTGAAAGATAGAAGTTTATTTTAAAAATGAATTGCCTAATTGTTTAAATCCGGGACGTTTCCGGGACGCTTGTAAATGCGGGACAGGCTGCTTGAATCCGGGACTGTCCCGCACAATCCGGGACGTCTGGTCACTTTATACTATAGTTATAACTGCTATATAGCAAAGCATAAAAACGTGGGATCGTGTACAAAGGAGGTACCGTAATCCGGAGTCAAATTGATCACTTTAACCATGTGACAGAATTTTGTTCAACAAAATTAAATTTTAAGATAAATAAACAACTCCAAATATCTAAAAATTGGAAATGCCACTTTGGGGCGAAATTGATCAGTATACAATCAAGCTCGGTTGGAAAGGAAAATTTCCTTCTCCGCTTAATTTTGCTCTTCTGAAACTGAATAACGCGTTTAAAATCTTGCAACTAGTGAATTTAATACTTTAAATGCAAAATTAAATTTTGAAATTTCCCCTTGAACGCCTAAAGGTAGGCAATTTCATTGGAAATAAGTGATTTCTATCACAATAAATGACTATTTCATCATAAAATGAACTTTTTTATAACCATTTCATGTTCTGATTAGCTACATAACTTCCCAACCAAGGCTCCACAAAAATGTTAAAACAGAGAATTACGGGAAGTCCTATTAGCAATCAATTGTTTAGAGGCAATGATTTCAGCTAAATTAGAAATACTTTGCAAATTCCTAATAAAAATTAAGGCAAAACTAACTTTTTTCTAAAAAATCAAAAGTCTACAATCATCTCTAGACATCTACGAACCAGATGACGTAAAAAGTTTAAGTTCATTACGACGCTTAAAGTTCCTAGTATGGAATTACAACTTGCTGCTATAACTCAGTCAATTTCAAACCGATTGACTTGAATTTTTGAAGATAGCAAGATGTAGTATCCTAGCGCTCCGCGGTGAAATCCGACGAACCGCGGAACTCGTCAAAACTCCCGCTCGCGCGCTGCGCATGAAACGTCCGTCCGACACAAATTTAGTTAACAAACTGAAGTACTTTATGTCCCGCAATCAATGATGCCGAGTCCACACACTGCCATCTATTCATCTCCCTCTCGCACACTTCTCAATCATTTCATCCCATTCAATTCACGCGTCGATCACATCATCAACGGCTGCCCTCTCCCGGTTCATTCGAGCGCACTCGAACCGAAGACAGACACGGACAAGCTTTCGCTTCAAAAGCCCAAACCAAAAGCTTTCCACGTAAGCTGTGCGATGTTTATTTGGCACGCAACACACTGACCAAAATAGCGCGATCGACTTATTGATGTGATGATAATTTAAATGGTTATTTTTCATTATCAACATTAAATCTACTAAACATAAAATTAATAGAATGCTAAATATGACAACTTAGTATTCCCTTAGTAAATAATTTGATATACAATCTTCGCTCACTACATTCGCCTCCTTCTCCATTCTTGAATATTTTATTTCATATGCTTCTCAAACAATTTTGACAACATTCATTCCAATAGCAAAATCATCTAAGCTGAAGTTGAGTAATGCTAGCACTAAAAAAAATCGAGAACTTGTTTTATTTTTTTTAATATTTGATTTTTAGGTGATACATACATTAAAACATACATTAAAACATACATTAAAACAGTTATTTTCTGCTTCAAATGCCAGCTAAGATGTATTAATTTTAACAAACAACAAATTTACCTCAAACATTAGCGAAGTTTATGTGAAAGCATCGACAGTTTTCTCTAAGAACAGCGGCTATTTTTATGATTTCAATGATCTACTCACTCCATATTATACTATAATAGCTGTAATTAACCTTTTTGAAATAGAGCTTATCAGGGTCCAAAAGTTAAAACATATTCAAGACAATGAAATAGCTTTGTTACAACTGTGGCGAAACAAAAACCGTTCGATTTTGTTAATAACAATATCAATAGCGACATTTGATGCACTTTTTATGTTTTTCGTAATTATTCAGTTATCCTTAGATTTTGATTTATGTGATTCTTAATTCTTACTTTATCTGAAGGTAAATAACTCTAAAAACGGCAGTTGAAAAATATAACAAAAAGACCAATATGTTGCTAAACGCTTGGCTGCTTGAGCTTTAAGTACTGGGCCCACTTCTGCCTCTCAAAGAACTACGACTGCTATCTTTATCATGACTTTTTTCTAGGTAAATAAATTTTCCTCTACAAACCTGTGTTCAACTTATCTGGCCCAAGTCTGAAACAAGCCAAACCTCATCATCATAAAACTTCTTCTCTATATCTTACCCTATATGTTCAACACGTCAATCAATAATAAAGCTAACTACCACAAGCCCTGTTGACCTGCAAGAACTTACAAAAAATAAATAAAACCAATAGAGATCTTATTGTATACATTTCACATATACTATATTGTATAATAAACACTACATGAGCTGCGTTTTCCCTCTTCTATTGAATAAAGTAAATCAAGTTCCGACAGTATCTAATCATTATCTAAATAAAAGAAAACCATAAATTTGTTCACTTTCGTCTGTAGACCACCCGTAATTATAGCGTCGAAAGTCTATTTGGTTAACCTTTTTAATCCAATTCCTGATATTTATTCGATTGGAATTTGAATGATTTCTTTTATATTCGCAGATAATCTTTTTTTTTGTGGGAATTGGGTAGAAAGAATCGTTTTATCGATAAACTTACTAAAAAAATAGTAGATCAACTGATAGGGAACTGGTATTTCCCTTCCAAACTTTTACGACATAACCTCTATTTTTAATCGCCAATTGATTACAACCTACGTAAAGTACACAAAGTATGGTGAAATCAAAACACGAACTGAGTTCATTCCATTTTAAATCTTCTACAGACCGTTTTGCTTAAAACTATCTTAAAGACTAACTGCACCATCCACATGAAATCAAAAGACTTATTTTCAATATCCGTTAAGAAGAACTGGGATGATCGTTTTCCGATTTCCAATCCAACATAAATTTTTCAATCCATTGCAAATGCATGTATTTGATTTATTCTGATAGGGTAGAGTGAGAACAAAATATTCACTCTTTAATATATTTGTAGACATCTACTCGCTCTACAACATTTTTGACAGGAGAAACCATTATCTTTTGTCAGAGATCCACTGGCATTACAAAACTATTGACAGAAGACTTTTATAGATACCTAATCATTCTACATGTCTGTGAAATGTCAAATGAGAGACCTACTTACTCTCTGTTTTTATATATTCTCAATAAGCCCTATTCGCTCGACATTTTTATAGAGATCTACTCACTGAACATGTGCCTGGGGGATAATGTGTACTCCGCAGCTCTTCTGATCCTTTTGTTTCAAGATACCTAATTGCTCTACATTGTTTGCATTTTGCTCGTTTATGCATTTTACTCGTTTATGTATACCTTTTCCATTGAGATCTTCCTGTTCTATATATTCCTAAAATAAATTAGTGTTCTCTTGTATTTGAATCTTCCTTTTTCGTTTTTACTTTTCAATCGTTGTTAAGATGTACTAGGGATGATAGATTTCTTATCCAACATACATAAATGCATCGAATTGCTTTATTCTGGAAGTGTGAGAACAGTATATACACTCTTTGTAGCTACCTACTCGTTCTATAACATTTTTGA
>NW_026917459.1:0-25000 GCF_035046485.1 Aedes albopictus
TGAAGAATTTTCTGGAGGAATCCGCGGAGGAATTCCTTGAAGAATTCCTGGAGGTATTTCTAGAAGAATCCCTGGAGAAATTCCTGACCTGGAGGAATTCCTTAAGCAGTTATTAAAGAAATTCCTGGAGGAAACCCTGGATGAATCCCTGGCGGTATTCCGGGAGGAATCCCTGGTGGATTTTTTGGAGGATTTCCTGGAGGAACCTTTGGAGAAATTCCTGTAGGAATTCCTGGAGGAGTCCGTGGAATAATTCCTGGAAGTATTTCTGGAGGAATCTTTGAAAATGTTCCTGGAGGAATCTCCGGAAGAATTTCTTGAAAAATCCCTGGAGGTATTCCTACAGAAATCCCTGGAGGCAGCCTTGGAGGAGTCTTTGAAGAAATTCCTGGATGAATCTCCGGAGGAATTCTTGGCGGGATCCCCGGAGAAATTTCTGGAGGGATCTCAGCGGGAATTTCTGGTGGAAATTTTGTAAGATTTGTCGGCGGTATTCCTGGATGATTCCTTGGAGATATTTTTGGAGGAATCTTTAAAGATATTCCCGGAGGAATCCCTGGCCTAGAAGAATTCCTGGACGAGTCTTAAAAGAAATTCCTGGAGGAATTCCAGGATGAATCCCTGGAGGTATTCTTGGAGGAATCCCTGGAGGAATTTCTGGAGAAATCCCTGAAGGTATTTTTGGAGGAATCCTAGAGGAATTCCTGAAGGAATCCCTGGAGAAATTTCTGGAGAAGTCCCTGGAGGAATGCCCGAAGGAATCTCTGGAGGAATTCCTGGAGAAATCCCTGGAGGTATTTTTGAAAGAATCTTTGAAGAAATTCTTGGAGGAATCCCAGGATGCATCCGTGGAGGTATTTCTGGAGGAATCCCTGGAGGAATTTCTGGAGAAATCCGTGGAGGAATTTCTGGAGAAATCCCTAGAGGGATTTTTGAAGGAATCTCTGAAGAAATTCCAGGAGAAATTCCGGGCGCAATTCCTGGGAATCCCTGGAGGAATTTTTGGAGGATTCCCAGAATTAATTCCTGGAGGTGTTCCTGGAGGAATGCCTGGAGAAATCCCTGGAGGAATTGTTTGAGGAATTTTTGAAGAAATTCCTGAAGGAATCCTAGGATGAATCTCTGGAGGTATACCTGGAGGAATCCCTGAAGACATGCACATAACAACAGTTCATTTGGCCCCTCAGCTCCAATGTCAGGCACGCTGGCAGTAGTGTATAACAAGCGTGCACGACATTGAAACTGAGGGAATTCCTGGAGAAATCCCTAGGGCAATTTCCTGAAGAATCCCTAGAGAAATTCGCGGCAGAATTCCAGGGAGGTTTCTAGTAATTTATTTCGAAATTTCTGTCTGAACTGCTGAAAGAATTGCCAATGGGATTCCTGGAAGAATTTCTTTGAGCAATTTCTGGAGAATTCTCGCTGCGAGAATTCCTGGAAAAATCCTGGATATTTTTTTGAATTTACTCCGGGGATTCCTCCAGGAATCCGAAGACGAATATTTTGAGCAATTCCCGGAAGAGCTCCCAGAGGGATCCTAAAATGAATTTCTGAACGAATCTCCGAAGGAATTCCTGGAGTAATTATCCAGATGAAATTCCTGGAATAATTCTTCAATGAATCCCGGAACAAGTTCTAGCCTCGCTAGAATTCCTTCTATCTCGCGACAAGTCAGCTCTCTCCTACATGCACCAAAATCGGATATCGAGTCGACGAACTGCACAAAAAATCATCATTATGATTTCTCCCTGATGTCCATCCATTTATTCTTCCGCAGCGCCGAACAGCATTGTGAGCTGGCAATCCGTTTGCTTCCATCTTCCGAAAAGTGCCACTTTCTACTGCTTCCTCCCTTGCTGGTTAAATTCCCTGCAGCAGTGTGGTGCACACAATTTGCATCAAAACAAAAACATCAGTTGTTTTTATTTACATTCCTCTCTATACGACAATTCCTTCACGCACACATTTACCAACTTTTCTATGTTGCGTATGAAGTGGCTGCGTCCCGACACTTTAATACCGACTTTGGTGCTTACCGAACGGAGTATTAAATTAGATCTCGGATTTGGTAAATCCTAGATTAAATCGCGGCTACTACACGTTGGTGCTTATCACCAGTAGTGCCCCAGCGGACAATAGAGCTGTACATTAGGTTAAGTGATTAAGAATAAAAAAAAAAAACTTAATTCACCGTGAGAAAATATTACGTTTTATAACGTTGTATTAAGTATCAATATATTGTTGATAAACGTTAAAAAATTCATTCAATTCGGTTCACTGATTTCCGAGATGTTACAGCTCAAAAATGAGTTGTCTAAAAAAATAGTGTTTTATCCGAACGGTTCTAACTTCGCAAAAAACTATTCAATCGAGCCCAAATTTGTACCAATGATGCACATATAACAGGTTGACAAACAGTCAAAATTTGAGATTTTTGGATGCACTCTATTAAAAGTTACAGCATGTTGATTTTTTTTTTTGTGGGAGAAAAAAGTTGTCTATCCCAAACATTTTGGCCATCTCCTGTGCACGAGTTGTATATATAAAGTAGAGAAAGAGATAAAGTACATAGAAAGATACAAAGCAGGGATTGAACCCAGTACCTTCTGCATACGAATCAGAAGCGGTCTGCGGTAATTGGAACTTTTCACTTCGAGAAAATCAAGAATAGCGCGTAACGCGACACCATCGCAGAAAATTACAACTTAACTCCTTGAAATTTATTACTTTCTCGAAATGATTGCCAAGTACCGTAAGAATATAAATAATTATCTTCAAAATAATAAAATCAGACAGCAGAAGAACGTAGATATCATTCAATGAAATTCAAAAACCGCGGTGTAGAAGCACCGACGAAGTAGAAGTGCGTTGAATGGTGGTGGTGTAAATTTCAGGCCTTTGCCTGAATTTCTGGACAGATTACTCGTGAAATAATTTTGGAATTAATAAATTTTTAAAGAAATCGGGAATTGCGCCACTTGGGCGGTGGCTTCTATTTTCGTCTGTTTTCCGCTAAAACTCGGTCAAATTTGAACTAATTGACACAATTTTTGGAATGCGGTGAGATAGGTATAGTATCTACCCGTGTACAACATTTCAAGTCAACTGGTTCAAAATTGACTGAGTTATAGTAGAAAACAGACGAATATAGAAGCCACCGCCCAAGTGGCGCGATACCCTCTCTGAAAATTGTGTTGCAGTGTTCGTTAGTCATTTCAACGAAAATGTTTGACTAAATCAATGGCGGAGTTAATAGTAGAGTCCATGGTCACTGTAATTTAGGTAGATTTCTAAGAGATCAAATAAATCGTAGATACTGGTGATACTGGATGATATTGGTCACTCATTTCATTCAGATTTTCAGAGTTTATTTCAAAGTAGTTTGTCTAAGGATTTTTTTTTGTATTGAATCAGCATTTGTTCTAGGCAAAGTATGTTTCCTGAAACTTCAGTAAGAATGAATCGATTATTCGGTACTTCTACCAAAAAATTACCAGAATGGCTCCAGATGTTTTGAAACATGTGCACTGCAATACAACCAAAAATTTCAATTGGTTAAACTGCCAGAGGCTTATTCCAGAAATTCTCCAAAATTTCTTCATTACAGTTTCATCAGTAATTCATGCGAAAGCTTCACCAGGATATTCTGTCAGTAAATCATTCCGGTTTTGTTAAGAAATTATAAATTTTTTACAGATAGTTTTCCTCGTCTGCAACAAAAATCATTCAAGAATTAACCATCCAATTTCAGTAAAAGCGGAAGAAATTTATCCAAGTTATTTACTAGAAGTTATTTTATGAACTCAACTACTAAGGAGATCTTGCAGCGATTACTCAAGGGACGTTTGAGTTGATTCTACCAAATGTTTTCAACAAATTTGAAATTGCATTGACTTTTCCCTCGAAATGTCAAAAAAGTACTTCTTCAGATTTCAAAAGATTTCACAATGAATTCCTTCTGGCAATACACCAAGATTTTCTCCAAGCATTTCAATCAGGAAATTTGCCCAAAGACATTACCAATAATTCTCTTTGAGATTGTACAAGGACTGTTTCCGCAAATTAACTGAACTGTTTTCTTTTCAGAAAGAGGATTTTTATGTTAATAGAGTTTAAAGATATGTTTCTATGTTAATAGAGTTTAACAGCTTGAGATGTAGAACAAAATTCCAAAAATCTAAAAGCAGCTTACTCTAGCATTAGTTTCAAATAACGCTCAAAATTCAAGAAATGCTTTATTATAGTCAAACTTTCCTGGAAATTGTAAATCATTTATTCCTATTTCATATTTTTGTTTTGATGTTGAAATTGATCAAAAAATGCAGAAAGGTTCTAAGCACTAAATCTGCAGAAAACTTCTTTGAATTTAACTTTGATTACTTCGAAAAATGTGGAACTTGTTAAAATGTTTTACTTTTAAACCTAAATTTAAAAAAAAAATCTAGAAATGTCGATCTATCTAATCTATCAGTCTTTCCGCCAGAATTTGCCCTAGTAAATCTTTCAAATTTAAAATTTCCCCTCACTTTACCTAGGGTACAACTTTTATGCCAAAGTTGTTTGACATATACAAGAATTTACAAAAGTTCTACAAATCAAATGTTTACAGCGCGCACCTGGCGGCAAAAATCGAAAACTTGTGATTTCTGCATACATTTGGGCAAGTTTCCCACACTAACTGCAAGTTCTTTTAACGTCCCCTTAGTCTTCGTATAAGTGTGGATCACCAAAGTGACCCTGCATATTACAATGTAAATGCACTCAAAACGAAATCAAGTCCTCACATCTGACTTCCCTTAGACTTAGATATTGAAACAATCAAGAACAACCTAACAGAGCTTCCTAGCTACACCAACGTATTCGACCGAGTGCGATGTTCTCGCCTAACAATGTTTGCGTCCGGCGGCGCTCTAATGTTATCAGCAGTATGTAGTCCAGCCAGACGCAGTCAGCTTTGCGGCCGACCGGTGATTCGCTAGATCCGGATGGGGTTTAGGCCCATTAATCAAAATGAGCTAGCCAGATTGTGCAAAGAAGGGAGTCAAGCAAATTATCGCGACAAACGACGCTCGCTTGCTTGCTCGTGTGATGTCACGCGCTTGGCAATGGTGATGATGATGCTGATGTCTGAGAAAGTTGTAACTAACCAACCAACACCCCACCTGATTACATAAATGAGGCGACTGTGTTGTCAAGTTAAGGTTCAACAATTGAAGCTGAAACATTGAAATAGCTGGGCAAGTCATTATTGTTTGCTCTGAATTCGAAAACCTAGAAATATTTTTAAATTGGTGTTTACAAACATCTCTACAGTAGGCGTAGCAGCGGCAATCAAAGCCCTTGCTTTACCTGATGCCTGCTTCGATCGGTGAAGCGAATGGGTGGAACATTCAGTTCGCCGACCACAAACAACACCCATTCCGGCTTACTTTGACCTTCCTACCCTTCCCCCCCAACCGGTTCAGCATCACCATGGAAGCTCATTTAGATAAACAAATTTCTCGCAAAGCCCCAGCTGGGCTACTGTTGATTTCACCTGGATCGATAGAAAAGAAACACCATCGGGTGCGTTCGTGAGCAATCTTCGCATGCCACATCAGAACAACAGCGATAGGAAAAAAAAATCTCCAACCGGGCTACAAAAGCAGGGATGAAACATCAATTTATTGATTTTTCTCTTCTCCCTATC
Source organism: Aedes albopictus (assembly GCF_035046485.1). Taxonomy (NCBI): domain Eukaryota; kingdom Metazoa; phylum Arthropoda; class Insecta; order Diptera; family Culicidae; genus Aedes; species Aedes albopictus. The sequence goes on from NW_026917459.1 coordinate 5,690, forward strand.
CAGACGCATTCGTCTCACTGCTTTCTCCGCTTTTTGTGCAAGCTCACTCACTAGACAAGGAGGCCTGCCCATCGCTACATGAGCTGAGATAAGCGCAAGGCATTCTATGATGCTAATAATTTTCCCGTGGCCTACTCTGCCGAACTCTGTCTACTTGGATCGATTCCAAAAGAAAACCTCGCATAAATCGCATTAATTATTCAACGATAGTCCATTCTTGTTTTAGATAGTTTGAAAAAAATAGACTTACCCCGGCTTAAGAGCTCAGCAGGTACTTCACCTTCTTCACCTTTCCAGAGACGACGGCGACGACCTTGATCCGGCCTGTCGTTTTGTTACTTCCTTCCTTTTCCGCCACCGCCACCGTTCTTCCGCTGCTTACTTCGATTCGATTACTCACTCACTCACATGGCCTTCCATTCGGTCCCAAACATGTGCACACTGCGATCGGTCTACTCCATCGCCATAAAATACACTAATTATTCTTCCTGGATTGCTTCGATTTGCTAGTACATACGCGGAACGGTATAAACCACACTCGAAGAATGCACACTCTGCAGTAGTAGCAGCACCGAATCAACCCGTGGTACGGTGAGCCAAGGGGGGTAACGGTACGCGGCGAAAATTGACTTCCCTTCCCTTCAGCCAGCGGCAACCAAAATCGGACTTCAACCAAAAACAAACTGAGACGGTCTTCCTTCGTAGACGTAACGGAACGCACCAAAAATAACAGAATTTCTATCTGCCGTGGTAAAAATCAGTCACAAAACACTCTTTTGCTTGCCCACTCGCGCGCGGCTGCAAATGAACGAACACCTGGTTTTTTTCGCTTTTGCTTATTGAAGCGCTTGATGGATACGATAAGACCAACGCACGCAACCGAAAACGAACGACGACGGGGACTGAGTCAAAAGTAACGCAAAACCGCATCGCGGGGAAAATGTCAAAAGAGTTTGTTCTGAAACACAGATTTTCCTCCGGACGAACGTTCTCACGAACACTAGTGCGGACCAAAAAAAAAAACACCGTAAACATTTGGAGCATAATAAAAACTACAGTCGAACCTCCATGAGTCGATGCTCCTTGACTCGATATCGACTCAAAGAGGTAAATTTTTCCATACTAAAAAATAATTTCTGGATTACTATGATGGTCCCCCCAAAAAGCTTCCCAAAGGATTTTTGTTCCACTACTCGATATTTCCTTGTGTCGATGGTCCCTTCAATATCGACTCATGGAGGTTTTACTGTACTTCAACCTTTTTCCTATTTTTTTATTTGTCGAGTCAGTCGTTCGATCTTTATCTTTCATAAATGACCTGCTCAAATATAATACAAAATAATTTATCTACAATGAGTTCAGAAATTTACCATAGAACTTGTACATTAATCTGTTAAAAAATAAGTGCTTACATCCATGATTTTTGTAGAACGTAACTTGTGAACGATGCCTCGGTTTTTCAAATGTGTTGGTGAAATGATTTTGTCGACTGGCGCTCCAGCAGCCATCCCGTTAGGGGCTGTCCATAAACCACGTGGTCATTGGGGGGGGGGGGGCAATGACCATTTTGTATGGACAAATAAAAAAAATTGTATGGACTAATGACCACGCGGGGGGGGGGGGGGTTGAAAAGTCCCAAAAAAATGACCACGTGGTTTATGGACAGCCCCTTACTGAAAACGGAACAAGACACGGAACCCCAAACCTACACTATAACAAAAACATTTCTCCTGATCCTGTGATTCACAATGGACTTATCCACCGATGAACCGAACCCGAATAGATTTTTACAATTCATGGAATCGTTAATATTATAAGATGTCTGTAAGAGGAATGATAACAATACACGTAATAATAATAATGCTATGATTGTATGATTGGAGTTATAAATTAAGGATCATTAAACATTTTTGAAGTATTATAGCATCAATGATAACGATACATTCTATGATCCAGGAATAATATTCAATAATTTAGATTTGATAGATTACTTCACCGATCTTGCTTATTTTCCTTTTTTTCTTGCAAATACGGCTTAGTTTACTATTCAATGCGTTCGTACCTTGCTGTCCACTCTAAAATCCTGTACTCCCGTGATGATTTGGGCTGCACTATCACCGTGATTTGTGGGAGATGTCTGGACATGATGTAGCGTATTGACATCGCGTTGCGATGTTCCTCCCATCTCGCCTCCCGTTTGATATCAAGTATCTTTTGCTGCACTTACTTGTACATAGCGCCATGACCGTCGCACCGTTCCGAATCAATGTTCCACAATTGAGTCTTTACAAAGTGTAGACTATTTGAAGATCTGGAACCACCTTGCGCGATATCTTCGAATCTACCTCCTGCTGATTTTATCTGAACGCTTTTTTCACAATCACATGAAGATCTCGGATAAAACGTATTAAACTGCTACTCAACCTACGGATCCAATCAAAAGTGTCTTCAGAACACTCGCGAGCACTTACAGCATATGGCTTTGAACGTCGAGTGATGGACAAAAACACGATCCCGGTAACAGCAGCCCGATTCCAGTTGTAACTAATAATGAACAAAAAAAACTTTAAAAAAAGAATAACGATTCACCGTGCGGTTTACGAAACTGTCAGAATCTGACGGAGACCGCAGGGGTGTAATTTTTTTATGTCGAAAAAAAAGGTTTGGTGAAATATTTCCGTTTTGTTTTGATCATTCACTGTATCATCAAGTTAATGATAAAGTGATTATAAGACGAATAATTCCACAAAAATTTTGTTCGAGAAAAAAGGCATATTTGAATGGTAACGATACTTAACAACCCATTCGGTCTATCATTAGTAGTCTAATTATGATAACTGTTATCATTAATATGATTAGTTGTATCGTTGATGAATAATCCGGGTTATGATAACACGAATAATTTGAAAATGATTACCTGTACAACTGTTGTATGATACCGTTTTATTCGGGAATTCATCGCGGCCCGAGAATTTTGACACTAGAGCGGGGCCATTCCCAATCAGATTCGTTCAATTCTAATTGGAAAGACCCCGCTCTAGTGTCAAAATTCTCGGGCCGCGATGAATTCGGTTCATCGGTGGATAAGTCCATCCCGAATAGACGAGTGCACCGATGAACATTGAGTTCACTGAGCCTGAAATTTTTTGACAGCACAGCGGGGTCGACTCTCAACAACTTCTACTCAGAGATGCATCACCAAAATGCGCAAATAATTTTTTTCTTCGATTTCTCACATGAATTTCCTTTTAAACTGATGCTTATGCATGTGTTAATGCCCTAGCCCATATTTTTACAACTTCATCGCGAAAACTAGATGTAATAAATTAAACAAATTTTCAGCTGGGTAGAAGTTGTTGAGAGTCGACCCCGCTGTGGTGTCAAAATTCGCGGCCCGAGTGAACTTTCAGCGGGCGGTGCACTCCCCGAATAGATTTTTACAATTCATGGAATCGTTAATATTATAAGATGTCTGTAAGAGGAATGATAACAATACACGTAATAATAATAATGCTATGATTGTATGATTGGAGTTATAAATTAAGGATCATTAAACATTTTTGAAGTATTATAGCATCAATGATAACGATACATTCTATGATCCAGGAATAATATTCAATAATTTAGATTTGATAGATTACTTCACCGATCTTGCTTATTTTCCTTTTTTTCTTGCAAATACGGCTTAGTTTACTATTCAATGCGTTCGTACCTTGCTGTCCACTCTAAAATCCTGTACTCCCGTGATGATTTGGGCTGCACTATCACCGTGATTTGTGGGAGATGTCTGGACATGATGTAGCGTATTGACATCGCGTTGCGATGTTCCTCCCATCTCGCCTCCCGTTTGATATCAAGTATCTTTTGCTGCACTTACTTGTACATAGCGCCATGACCGTCGCACCGTTCCGAATCAATGTTCCACAATTGAGTCTTTACAAAGTGTAGACTATTTGAAGATCTGGAACCACCTTGCGCGATATCTTCGAATCTACCTCCTGCTGATTTTATCTGAACGCTTTTTTCACAATCACATGAAGATCTCGGATAAAACGTATTAAACTGCTACTCAACCTACGGATCCAATCAAAAGTGTCTTCAGAACACTCGCGAGCACTTACAGCATATGGCTTTGAACGTCGAGTGATGGACAAAAACACGATCCCGGTAACAGCAGCCCGATTCCAGTTGTAACTAATAATGAACAAAAAAAACTTTAAAAAAAGAATAACGATTCACCGTGCGGTTTACGAAACTGTCAGAATCTGACGGAGACCGCAGGGGTGTAATTTTTTTATGTCGAAAAAAAAGGTTTGGTGAAATATTTCCGTTTTGTTTTGATCATTCACTGTATCATCAAGTTAATGATAAAGTGATTATAAGACGAATAATTCCACAAAAATTTTGTTCGAGAAAAAAGGCATATTTGAATGGTAACGATACTTAACAACCCATTCGGTCTATCATTAGTAGTCTAATTATGATAACTGTTATCATTAATATGATTAGTTGTATCGTTGATGAATAATCCGGGTTATGATAACACGAATAATTTGAAAATGATTACCTGTACAACTGTTGTATGATACCGTTTTATTCGGGTCGTCTATATGAACATGATAGACGAGTGCACCGATGAACTGAATTCATCGCGGTCCGAGAATTTTGACACTACAGCGGGGTCGTTCCCAATCAGAATTGATCATTTCTGATTGGAAATCTTTCACTTCTGATTGGAAGCGACCCCGCTGTAGTGTCAAAATTCTCGGACCGCGATGAATTCAGTTCATCGATGCACTCGTCTATTGGTTCATGGAATCGTGAAAATTATAAGATGTTCATTTCTCGCTTATACCCCAGACAGACATGTGATACGAGTGTGATTCCTGTACAACGGTCACGACAACGGTATGCAGTGTCAATAAAATTCTAACAAGACTGACTTGAACTGAGAGAATTTTCAGTATGGCACTAATTTCAAGCGTAATTGTACAGTGATTCTTGTACACTGGGAAAAAAATCTTCATTCCTTCTATGTGTCCGGGACATGGATTTTTGCAATGGGGATAAACAAATGATTTCCATTAGTGCGACTCATACTTTTGATGAGACACCATACAGCAGCGACTCATACAATTTGGAGCACATACTATTCATGTGCTAATTTGCCTGCTCAAGCGGGTATTGGTTGCATATGCTTAGGATGTGGTTTGGCACATGGATATTTGCCATTAAGTATGAGGCAATTTTCCTGAGTGTATCACATGTGTGTCATGTCAGGCTTATTCTGCGCGACGTGTGAGGTGAGACGGACGGTTTCGTCTCACTTGACGTGAGACGACTAATGTAAATCAAATGGAGCGAGTCGACTTTTGTCACCTCATTCGACTCGTCTCACCTCACACGCCGCGCAGAATAAGGGAAGATTCCAGGGGGTGAGAAACTCGGCACAATGTGCCGGGCACACTTTCGGCACACTTGCTGGCACAAGCTGGCACTTTTTTAGATTGGCTGTCATAAAACTGGCATCACTTCTCCATGTTTTCGTTTTCAACAAAAAACAAAAAAAAAAACACAAAACAAAACAATTTTCAAAACAAAACGTTGATACACAAAACACGACTCTGATGGAAGTTCGTCTTGTATTTTCATGTAATGTTAAACGGTTAAACGGGTTAAACTAAAACAAAGAGGTCTTCCAGGGCATTTAGAGAGGTTTCGGACTTGATTTAGATGCACCCGGAAGATGCCATCGGATGTATTTTAATAATAAACGGCGGGATCGCAAGTCCTTTGAAATATAATATTTCGGATGAGATACGGCGAAGGTTAGAATCTGGGGCTCTAGAGGCAATTATATGAAATTTCTGAGGTCTCCGACCAATATTTTTGACGAAATATTCTGGTTTATTTCTCAAATGAAGATGTGAATGTTTCTGGGAGCTCACCTGGGACTGTAGCAAAATAACGAGGTTTCACGAAGTAACAAAACTCTGTGAAGATTGGAATTTTATACAGAACAATCGCTAGAACTTTTTGATTGAATTGAGACGCCCATCGTGCCAGCGATTACGAATGTCCCAGGTTACTAAAATGCTACATTTCTAGGCTTCTGCGCTTGAGATGGTCATCACAGATGGCGATCCCTGTGTCGATCACAAATTTTCCAGTTTGTGGTGTAATATTTTGGCAAAAAACAACCTTCTCAGCCACAAAATGGATAGAGGCAGCATCACGAGCATCAAACAATATTTTTTGGTTATGACTGAACACAAAACGAAAACCAAAACAAACGCGTAGTTGCCAGATATATAAAAAAGTCACATGTCAACTGACAGCATGACTGCCAGTACGGCGGCACACTTCGGCACATCGCCGGCACATAGGCACAAAATGAAGTGTGCCGAGTTTCTCACCCCCTGGAAGATTCAAATATTACGTCCATCGTTTTTCGGGATTTCTAGACCCCATCTCCCCCCTCTGTCACGCAATTTTCCTATACCCAATACACGTACTGTCACACTTTTCTAGACACCCCCCCCCTCCCCCGAATGTTGGACGTAATTTTTGAACGTTCCCTAAGCCTGAGTGTGTTTTTGGAGGCAAAGTGGAAGTGCCACTTTTTTCATTCGGATCGGCCGCGCCGTCGTCGTTCTAGCGATTGTTCTCTTAACGACCTGTATAAAATTTCAATCTTCACAGAGTTTTGTTACTCCGTGAACCCACGTTATTTTGCTACAGTCCCAGGCGAACTCCCAGAAACATTCACTTCTTCATTTGAGAAATAAACTAGAATATTCCGTCAAAAATGTTGGCTGGAGAACTCAAAAATTACATTTTATTGCTGGTTTTACTGCCTTTAGATCCCCAGATTCTAACCCTCGCCCTCGCCGTATATCTCATCCGATCCCGCCGTTTATTAATAAAATAATTCGATGGCATCTTCCGGCCAGGCGCATCTAAACCAAGTTCGAAACCGTTCGAAACCTCTCTGAAAGCCCTAGAAGACCCCTTTGTTTTAGTTTAACCCGTTTAACCGTTTAACATTACATGAAAATACAAGAGGAACTTCCATCAGAATCGTGTTTTGTGTATCAAAGTGTTGTTTTGTGTTTCTTTGTTGAAAACGAAAACATGGAGAAGTGATGCCAGTTTTATGACAGCCAATCTAAAAAAGTGCCAGCTTGTGCCAGCAAGTGTGCCGAATGTGTGCCCGGCACACTGTGCCGAGTTTCTCACCCCCTGCTTCTATATTATAATTTCTCATAAAAATCATGTAACGATTCTTAATAAAAATTATATATTAAGTGTCCAAAGTCGGATCCTGCCAGTCGTTTCCCGGCCACCGGAACCCATTGCGCTGACCAAATCCATAGGATTTCACTGGAGGATGCGGGTGAAAACTTCTGTTGTTGCTTCGGTGGCTTTGTGGCGCGGAAGCTTTCGGTCAATTTTGAACGACCCTAAAATAAACCGCAGTAAAACAATATATTTTTCATTAATATGCAAGCGAGGACGCAAGCTTACCTTTACAATTCCACAGCTGAATCGATGAAAAGACCTTGGAAAAGACAGATTTTCGTTCGGATGTCTAATGATGACGCCCATCTTGGCCGTCTTGATGGCGGTTGGAAACTGACTTGCCAAACTTAAAAAGTATATGTGGTTCCATATATTTTTTTATTGTCTATCCGGTTGGAATCAGGACAGACATTCAATCAAAAATTGCCATTTCCTTGGACCACAAGTGTCGCATCTGTTTCGCATCTAGTGCGCTGCGTTGCTGACAACAACGGGAAGGATGCGCACTACTTTTAACATGATTCAAAAACGTCGCGAGTTGGGTCGCGTCGCGACTTGATTGTGCGAAGTCCGGTTTGGTGGCGGCCCGACAATACTATAGCAGAGAAATTATATCTGTTATGTTTGACCAAACATAAATGTGATTGACAGGGTACATAAGCCTCATGAGTTACCTCATAAAAGCTAAAGAGGTGTCAATGACAGTTATTTACTTCACGCGTCGCGTTCGTAACACTTAGTTTGCCTGTGCGTCGTATTAGGGCGCAAGATCGTCAATATTGTGGATTTACCGGCTACTTGTATTCTACCGGTCGCTTCAGTATGGCCTCCTAAGTAGCCGTTTTATAAAAAGAGTAACTTAAAAAAGTTTTTAAACATTTTTATTGTATGCGCTATTCCTCGTTGCCACTAGCTATTCAGCGACATTCAATTTTTGACAATCAAGTTGATTTTTATATGAAAACGGCTACTTTGTAACGGCTACTCAAGTAACCGGTAGAATACAAGTACAGTAGACGTTCGGTCGGTGCAAACGGTTTAACTGCAATGCTTTCTAACTGCAAGTCCGGTAAGTGCAACAAATTTGCAGTTATCGCACCGCCAAACGTCAAAATGGTGCGCCATGTTAGCCCTAATGAACAGTCGAATGAATTTTTCGTTCATTTTACGTCAATTGACGGCTTGTTGACACTGTCAGGCGTTGCAGTTATCGAATTTTCGTTCGCTAAGTGAAACGTAAACATGTTGCAGTTATCGAACGTCTACTGTAGCCGGTAAATCCACAATATTTTCTGCTGTGTAGTGATTACACTAGACCACTAAACAGAAGGATGTTTTAGTTCAGTGTATTTACCAGAACCTGTAAAACGTTGCGCGACTTTATAAATGTCGCACACCATACTTGATTGTCTTATCATCATTGTTGAGATGTCAAACATCAGTCATCATCATGATCATCATCACATAAACAAGCACCAGTTTTTGCTTTGAGAAGAATTACGGATTTCCTTTTCATTTGAATCTATCGAAAAATACCTAAATTATCATGGCATCGTCTTCATCGAACGAAGCATCTAAAGGCAATGAAGAGCTGAAACTGGACACCAACCCGCGAACGGTAACGAAAGCTACGGAAATCCTCGCACCACTGCCCAGCGATGCGGTGGAGAAGAACCTGGATAATGTCCTGGAGGCTGTGAAGACCGTGGACCAGACGTGTGATTTCAAACGGTGCAAGCAGAAAACGAACATGATGGGCAGCAATTGCGGCTTCTGTAAGCAAAGGTTCTGCTTCAAGCATGGCCTTCCGGAGGTGCACGGATGTGGCGAAGCAGTCAAACGACAGGAACGGGAAGAATTCATGCATCCTCTGCCGGCGAAAACCGTGCAAGCTAAGGAGGATCTGAAGAAAGCACAGAGCCGACTGGACCAGAAACTGAAACAGATGAGCCTGGGTCGGAAAGCGAAGCCTTCTGGAGGAGGTCCATCCGGTAGCAAAAAGAAAGGGAAATCGTAGGATATAATCATAAGACTTTTTGATTCGGATTTATTTTATTTCAAATACTAAGGAAACACTGAAATACACAATGTTTGTTACATGAGTAAACTAATTGATAAGTATTTTATTTCGTAGTACATAGTCTGTAGCAATGATTAGTTCAATCGCATTCTGAAACAAGTCTTGAAGATTGTCCACTCTTCCTCTCAGGGGCGACGGCGTCTTTCCGTTCTTAAGGGACATAGTTGGGATTTTTCCTCAGAATGCAGAAACCTTCCATGATGGGCGTGAGCGAAATGTACTCCTCGGTGGCCAGTTCGGCACGTTCGCCCATCGCCAGCAGGACCGGAGTGGTGTGCGTTTGGAAGCCCGTGATGGTTTTGGGCTTACCGGCTTGGCCAACGACGTCGACGGCCTGGTGAAGTGGAAAATGAAAAATGTTAATTCGACGACTTCCGGTTGTGCAATTCTTCAGAGATACTTACCATACCGACGCGCACTGGGACCGGACATGGGCTGAGGTCCTCCGTGAATGTGATCAACATACGGGGCTGCATGGCAGTGGCCAATGTGTACAGCAGGTAGTGCGATTTGCCCAAGATGACTGAAAATGGAAATTTAACGGTTATGAAAGAACTACAATGAAAATGCCAATCACAGTCACTTACTGTTTTTGACATCCATGAAGGAAACGAGGGTGGCCATCAGTCCAGCTACTGCCACTGGGCTCATAAGCTGCCGGTCGCTGTGGTACGGGCTGAGGGTGAGCGTCCCCTTGCCCAAATGCGTCAGTCCCTGTGCGATACGAACCATGAAGAGGTTGTTAGGGTCCTTAGCGTGGTACTGGGCCAGCTGACGAAGCATAGCGGCCAATCGAGCGTTGTTCGTTCCGGCTCCCACGAGACCCATGGCAAAGATGGAGTTGTGGGCTACTTCCGCATCGCTGTCATGCGAGAATTTGCTTAGCGTATCCAGGATGTTCAGTTTGGGGTTTGAGACGGAGATCAAGCCCAGAGCCAGAGGGACAGCTCGACGGATGCACGGTTCGCAGTAGCGGAGCAGGTTGCCGAACGACCGGAATGCCATTTCGGATCCAATTTCTTCGCCCATAGCGATGAGGGCAATTCCGAGCACGGCAACAGATTGACAGCCGGAGAGATCCTTCTCTTTGTCTTCCTTTTCTTTTTGAGCAGCTGCAGCAGCAGCGGCAGCATCTTTCTTTGAGGAAGAACTCTCGCTCTCCGAAGCAGGTTCGTAGTGTTCCGAGCAAAGGTGCAGTAGCTGTTGGATCTTTAGAACGTTACCAGTTCCGGCGTAAGCGCAAATTTCGACCATAGTGGTGGCCATTGAACGGAACGGTTCCTGGATAATCTCCAGAGCTGCGATCACGGCTTCGGCGGCTTCTTGACGTCCGAGATAGACCAATCCGAGACCAAGTGGCAGGAAGCGAGCGTAGGTGTCCTTCAGTTCCAGCTCCGAGCGATCCATAATGGTTTGAAGCAGAACCTCCGTCACTTCGCTATTGCAAGAACCAACGGCAATCATACCGAGGGACAGAGCAGCGATTCCCATGACTTCCATAGTAGATCCGGTGCGGCGTTCGGAGCTGAATACCGATCCAATCAGTTCCAAAACAACGGATCTGTTCGATCCGGCATAAGCCAATCCAAGGCCGAGAATGGCCCCGATTCTCATAGTACTGTTCTGGTGGAGGACATAATCGGACAAAAGAGCCAACGCCGGATCAACTTCGTTCCGCACGCCGCAGTTTACAATACCGCAAGCCAACAGAGCACCCGACTTGATGTAATCCTCATTGGAGTAGAGATACTTATCAATCGGAGTCAAACCTCCATCGACGTCCCACAGCAGAATCAACCCCAAGGAAGCCGTGGCGCTCAGCATGCCGTGTTCCTTGTTCTTGTAGAGCCACTTATTGCCGTCCTCCATCAGAAGTTTGTCCTGTCCGAAGCCGGCATTGACGAAACCGTTCACGAAACTGGCGGCCAAGTTCTGCCGTGCCGAATCAATCTGCGATCCGAACGGAGTGCGAGAATTGTCCAAATGGGACTTGTAGACATCCTCCGGCGTCTTCGGTTCCATAATGTCCAACTCACGGGCCAAATTCAGGAAATGATTGTTCAAATGCGAATTCGACATGATCTCCACCAGATCATCGTAATCGTTGGACCCTTCCGGCAGCTCCAGGAAAATCTGCTGTCGTCCCAGCATGAAGGCCAACTGCTTCTGAATGGCCAAATCACCGCACGAAGTAAAGATGTCCTGAATCAGCTGCATGTCGTTGATCATCAGAGCTAGTCTCATCGCTTGCGTGTGCATATTGAACTTCCGTGACAGATTCAGCGCACACTTCAATAAGCTAATGTTTTCCGGTTCCGGGACGTACGGAACACAGCTCTGCAAATACAAACAAACCCTCGGATAAGCGCTCTCATCCACGTAGGCTTCCAGCAGATCCAGCCGCTCGATCTCCATCAACAGATCGCAAGCTTCGGCCTCGGCATTGTGCGCCATATTGTACGGAATAATCTGATGAATCAAGCAGATCAACCGCTTCTTAAAATCCTCCGTCGTTTCCGGCCAATTCGAAGCGATCTCCCCACTCAAATGCCTTACATACTCGTGGCCCCAGTCTCCGATGTTCTCATTACTATCATCGCACAGCAAACGATACACCAAACACTCCTTTCCCGTTCCCATGGTCATCGCCAGCACTGAGATGATCTCCGCACACAACTTGGTCGTTCCCTTATCCTTCAGCGACGCCGTCATCGTCTTGTGGATCTCCTTCATCGTCTCAAAATGTTGCCTCATAAACTTCAGCGGCTTCGGAACCGACGTCATCGAGGTCGTTGACGCCTTGATCAACTTGGCCATCGCTTCCAGCGCCGGATGATACAGCTCCGTCGCCGGTTCCTGCAGGCGCTCCACCAGCATATTCAACTCATCCTGGAGCTGCTTATCCTCATCGCTCTACAAAAAGGAAACAAAACTCCATCTCAAAATGACAAAGCATCTTTCGGCAACACTGAATGAAAGCTGAAAGCGACTCCACTCTTACCAGTTCGGTTTTTTCCTCCTCCTTTTCCTTGGTCTTGCCCTTGACGGGGGTTTCTTCGATTTTCTCCGCCGTGGACATGGTTCCTTCCGCTAGCAGTTATCGCAACAGTAGTAAATAAACTTCGCGAATTTCACAGTGAAAATTAAAACTTTTACGGCACCGATTCACGACCGCAGTGCAAAAGCAGACAAAAATTGACGATGAGTTGTGAAAACAGTGTCACTGGCAGTGACAGCACTTTGGAGGTTAGGCGGAGCTGTCAAAAGTGAAGCGAAGGAGCCGAGCGCAATGAGAGTATATTACAGGTGGGGAAGAAGAAGAGATGGCTATGTATTAGTAAGGAAAGAAAAATGTAAACACAAATAGTGACGTCACTATTTGACACGCGTTCTTATGGGAGCTCGCTTTGATTGTAGTAGTGACATGTTTTGCACCGGACACGGATCTCACGCACACGAAGTATCTTCTTCCTCACCTCTATGAGCCTCTGCACGAATTTGCCCTGTCCTGCTCACTCCCACAGAACATTTGAAAACAGCGCGCACAGTAAAAGTCAAATTTGACTTTTACTGTGCGCGCTGTTTCTAAATTTTCTGTGGGAGTGAGCAGTACGCCAGATTCGTGCAGAGGCTCATTAGACTCTCATTGAGCCGAGCGGATGTCGACAGGAGTGGGCGATCCTTCACTTTAGTCGACATAATGCCCGATCATGAAAACGAGATAAAATGGGTACACGGAAAAATATTATAACCCAAAGAATAAGTTTTAAAAACACAAATTTGACTAAACTGCTTAAACTTTTAACTCAAAGTTGGGTTGTTTTCTCCCTCGCCCCACCGCAATGTTTTCGAAAACAAAGAGAGAAGCACCGACACATCCGCTGCTCTTCCGTGGAAGAAGCCAAATTTGGCTTTTCTTGAGTTAACCCAAATTTGCGTCAATTGAGGCCTCCGTCGGGTGAAAATAACTTACCACTGGGTTAATTTTTTTGCCGCTCTCAAACGAAAACTACTCACTCGCCACTATCGCTGTTTGACGCAAATTTGAGTAATTCCACGGAAGACCGGGATTGCGTCAAAACAACTTAAATTTGGGTTCATTTGTAGTTCCGTGTACACTGAAATATTTTTTCAAATTATATTCATTTCTGGAGCTCGATTTGAATAGGTCGTATGTACTTTTGTCGATTAAAAATTCGATCAGTCAGATTCGCTTATTGTAGCGAAAACCGTTGAAATTGAACAAAGTTGATACATACAGCAGAATCCTCGCAAAATAAGCTTTCCGTTCCATCATTAAAAGTTTCAAAAATATTTTCCATATTGCTACAATAACTAAAATAAACTGATCGAATTTTATATCGACAAAAGCACATACGACCTATTCAAATCGAGCTCCAGATTTAATTTAATAATTTATTTATTGTCGCGCTTATCTTTTATTAGAGTCCGGTGGCGATCGTACGCTCGCAAGGTATAGGGCACTGCACTGTTTTGATTTAGTATGGGATTTTGACGTTTCGTGGCCTTGTTGTCTACAAAATTTCTGTAAGAGTGAAAGAAAAGAAGATAATTTCATGCACTGCCCTATACCGCCGCAGTGACACTCGTAAAGCAAAACAAAAGAAAATATGTACCCGCAAAAAAAAAGAGCATGATGTGGGTTTCGCAAAGTGACAGATGTTTTTGAATGATCAACGCTCGATATTGTTTTTATGTTGTCTGCTGTATGGTATCTACAGTGAAATGTATTGCGAATGTATTGTAATGTAACAATACAATATATTTTATTTGTATTGGACATTTTCACGAAGGGCTGCACTGACCCTAATAGTGGTTTCGCAGTGCGGTGTCACAAACACTAATGCAAATGTACTGGTTGAAAATATGCCCATTTGATTTTGCTGGGAACAGCTGATCTTTGTTTACTATTTTCAACCAGTAACTCACCAAAACACGATTTATAACGATTCGGCCTACTGACTTCCATCATCAGATTTGCAACGGGGATCAAAACCCGAGCCAAAACCCTTAAGATTATTTAATAGATTTAAACTTCTCAGATTCTACATGGCGACAAAAATGAGTAGAGAAATATTTCGGGAAAAAATAAGTAAAAGGTTCAAACCATTGAGTTTGGAAGTCTTTGGGGTACAATGTTGGCCAAGGCTTCGATTTCTTGGACGGTTTAACAGTATGTTATTGGCTTATGATTTAGGTTTCGCTTGCGCTACAGGCTTTTTAAGGAGTACCTCCTTGGTGAGCAGACGACTGTTCTTACTAAAACGCTGGCTAACAGGCTAACAGAAAACTTGAGTTGCCATCATGACTGTCACCCTCATTCTTGACAATGAGCTATTTTACGAGTCGTTTCGGATCAGCTGATCGCTTATTTCATGAATGAAAATTTGACAGGAGGTTGCGCCCAAGCCCGTGAGTGTTAATATCAATATCAACACTGTTGTCGTTTCGTAAAATAGACTATTAATATTTAAATAAATATTTATCGTGGAGTTTCATCCTCGGTTTCATCTCTAAGGTGATAAATCTGCATATACTGCTCAAAGTGGACTTCAACCTACAAGGCGGACACTACACTTCTGCGGAGGAAACTTCCTTACTTCAAACACTTCTTCCACGTTATATTAAAACCACTTGGAATTAGCTTGACTGTCTCGACTCACTGATGGACTTCGACTGACTTACTTTTATTTCATACTCGATGAGCGAACCGCTCTCTTCATCATTTTATCGAACGCACATATTCATTTGAGTGCCTAAATCTAAATCGTTTAACGCATACATAACAGTTCTTCCCTTTTTCAGAAATTGGATTAATCTAATTAATGCAATTGTAAATTTCAGATAACAATTATTGAAATAATTGAATGACCTATTCGCTTTCAGTGCGACATGCACCTAGCCTCTTCTTTGATCTAGTTTCGATAGGGCTTCTGATCATCACTTTCCTGTGTTTCGCCTGTCGTTCTTCCGATTGAAGTTGTGCTTCAGGAAACCCTGGGAAGTCTTGTTCTTCCTCGATAGATACACGTCGACGTTTCTGGTTATTTCTCACCGGCATAATCACCTTAGAGCGTCGATTCGGATGATACATCTTTTTTAGCTGACTTCTGTGTGCCGTCAAAACGTGGGTTCTTAACGCAATCATTCTGATCTCGTTGTCCTTTTTCAAAACAGCAATTACGGGCGAAGCCCATTCGCTCGCTTTTACCGGGGTTATAACGCCTTGTTCTTCCAACATATCCAGGTGTTCAAGAAATTTGTCCTTAATTTTGTAGGGCACTTGATACGCACGTTTGAATATTGGTTGATCGGGTTTAATTGTCAGTTCAGCCTCATACCCTAAGGCTTGTTGCTCTTTGGTCGTCTGTTCAATGTTGTTAATGAATAGTTTTTTCCAATTTGGATAGAAAGCCTCCATCCAGTCCCTTCCAAGCAGCGGAATAAAATCCCTCTCACTTTTCAACACTATCATTGTGGTTTTGATTTCAAGGTCGTTAATGCACACTCTTACAGAAATCTGTCCCACTACTGAAAGCTTATGGGTGGTACGCACCTGATAAGAACTGTGGAAAAGAATAGGCCAAGAAACGATCAAGAAATGATTTCGCTGTTAAAATTTCTTGAGCGGTCCGCAGCTGGAAAGAAATGAAAATTGTGTAACGCTCGTAACGCCTGCCGTGCAAATCAAATGGAGCTGTCACTTTTCCTCGCGGAAAAATATTCCGTTCAATTATTCCTCACGGAAAAGTGACATTTCGTCCCATACTAATCAGTTGTCAAAATTCCTTTGGTAATTAGAGCGATTTTTTCTTGAGTGCTTTTCTCACCATCTGCGTACTAGACTTTAGCACCATCTACCACAACTAACTTCTTTGTACAAGTCAAAATAGGAATGTGTTTAAAATATTTTCTGTAGAGGTTCTCACTCAACACTGCTACAGCTGAGCCAGTGTCGATTTCCATAGTGAGTTTAATGTTTTCAATTACTACCTCCACTAAGCATGGTTCAGTAATGCTGTTCACGCATGAAATTTGCATGCAACTGATATCTGACTCCGCACTAGAATCACGTAGCTTCAAACGATCGAATTTGCTGACTTGCTGTGATTCTACAACCTGTACCTCATCAACAAACTTTACAGCACTTCTATTTTGCAATATGTAACAATTCCGCCTTATATGTCGCCTACGCTTGCAATAGTTACAAACTGCGTTACTGTGCGTATTGCGATCATATCTGTCGCGGCTATTATCACGCTCCCGACTGCTATTCTGCCTGGTAAATCCATTATTCCTACCCTGTCCGCGATCAAAACTCCTGCTTCTTGAACGATATCGGCCTGAATATCCAGCTTGCTGTTGGTTGTAATCATCGTCTTTCTTTCTGCCTAACCGATATTTAACAGACATAACACCTGCACCAGGGTTAGTACTTTCAACTTCTTTGAAACGCTGGCCCGCTAGTTCACTGCTTATTATTAACTTTTCAACCTCCTTCAGTTCGATATCATCCTCCGAAAGCAATTTTTTTTGTAAGTTCTTATCCTTCAACCCAAAAATCAATCTGTCTCTTATCGCCTCATTTTTGAACTCTTTAAAATTGCAATTTTCTGCCAATAAATTGATTGCCAACACAAAATTTTCTGTAGACTCATTTAGTCCCTGGAACCTATTTGCAAATTTATAACGGTACATTAATGCAGGTTCCGTTTTGTCAAAGCGAGCTTTAAGTTTTTTAACAATATCCTCATAAGACAGGGTGCTCACGTCTTGCTTAGGAAAGAGTAACTTGATTTCATCGAATAACTCGTCACCACCTAAGGACATGAACCAGGATGATTTTTCTTCATCTTTCACCTTGTTAATACGACAGAGAATCTCAAATCGCTCAACGTAGTTGGTAAAGGACCTGCCAGGTTGGTAGTGATCGATGGAACCAATGAGCCCAGAATTCGACATTTTAATATTTTATTCCTATAACGGAAAAGAAAAGGTCTTTCTTACTTACAGGAATTCAGCTACAATCCTTCGCTCACCGTACTATCAACGATAACGATATACAACTTGTATTTTTTTTGGTGACCACGGCATCATTTGTGACCGGTATATGGGGCTTTTCGTTTGTTAGCCTAGTTTATGACCGACCCCTTAGTTTGACAGAAGTCAATGTCAAGGTGACAGTTAGTTCTTATTATTGTTTGGCCTCGGTTTTGGCCGGCGCGAGTGATTTCTCAGAGCAGAACGGTTTGGTTTAATTATAAATCATTGATCTAATATAAATATAATGAAAAGGAAAAGCGACAAACTGGATGCCGCCAACGATGGTGCTGATGAAGGCGTATTCAAGCGGGTCCCAACAACTATTCAAGTTCCCTAATAGGCGCAAGGAACGCCGGCTTCAGATCCATCGACATTAAGAACTACTTTGATAGGAAATTCAAGCGCAAAATACTCGAATGAGTGTGTGATGACGAAACGGATGCAGCATCGGATGTCCTCGAAGTAAAATTCCGACGGCAACCTAGCCGGCCCAGTGTAACACATACTCTTCGGGTAGCTGACGACAAGGAAGACGGTGACCGATCAGTTTACGAGTCAAACGGATTGAGCCAGTCACATGATTTCCCATACCAACGTCACCGTCAAGATATGGGGTACAAAATTGGCACTATTTTTTTTTTAATTCAGATGATTGGCTAGTGCGACGACAAAAGGGGTAGATGAGGCACACCCCACATTTCTACTGTAAAGTTCTGAAACTTGTAAATATAAAGAATTACAAACCGCATTAGTGTTGTACATTATAATGATTTGCTCGAAAATGAGGCACCATACTCACTTCACTGTTGTATTCTTTCAGAGGTCCTACATATTCTTGACTTTTTTTTTGGAAATTACACTGGGATTCGTGACCATGTAAGCTAGTTATTTCAGCGTATTGTGAGTGTCACGAACTGATGGTTTAATTTCCGTTCCAGTAGAATTTCGTAAAATGAGAAATTTATCCACTGGGGTATTTTGCGTTGTCCGTTGCCTAATTGTAGTGTTGGTTCAGTTTGTCCGAACTCTTGTTAAAGCAGTATTTCTTAGTATCCCAAAATAAAACTATATTTCACGGGGAATTTCTCTACTGTATGTCGAAAAGTTTGAGTAAATTCTGGTTTCTAAAACTTCTTGAAATGGAATCGATTTCAAAAGTCAACTACACTTGCTTCACCATGCGGTGGGAAGACTTGGTGAACCTACAAAGCAAAGGCAAACTATGACGATGAGCAAACATCACCCAAGAATTTCTGGAGTAACTCCTGAAGTTCTTGGATGGCGGAACCAATTCCAAAAGTCAACTATACTTGCTTCACCATGCGGTGGGAAGACTTGGTGAACCTACAAAGCAAAGGCAAACTATGACGATGAGCAAACATCACCCAAGAATTTCTGGAGTAACTCCCGAAATTCTTGGATGGTGGAACCAACTCCAAGTCAACTACACTTGCTTCACCATGCGGTGGGAGGACTTGGTGAACCTACAAAGCAAAGGCAAACTATGACGATGAGCAAACATCACCCAAGAATTTCTGGAGTAACTCCCGAAATTCTTGGATGGTGGAACCAATTCCAAAAGTCAACTACACTTGCTGCACCATGCGGTGGGAGGACTTGGTGAACCTACAAAGCAAAATCAAGCTATGATGATGAGAAAACATCACCCAAGAATTTCTGGAGTAACTCCTGAAGTTCTTGGATGGTGGAACCAAATCCAAAAGTCAACTATACTTGCTTCACCATGCGGTGGGAGGACTTGGTGAACCTACAAAGCAAAGGCTAACTATGACGATGAGCAAACATCACCCAAGAATTTCTGGAGTAACTCCTGAAGTTCTTGGATGGTGGAACCAATTCCAAAA